>NC_057799.1:149461624-149463107 GCF_018294505.1 Triticum aestivum | reverse complement strand
AAGCATTTTCTGCTTTTTCAAACAAGCCCCTGGATCTTTTCTGTTTCATCACAGATTAGTCCTTGGACTAAAACCCTTATATCTTTTTAACAAAACATGCTTTTTGATTGATTCTTTTTTTGTCAGTCTTATATTTTCGTCTAGTTTTTTATAGTATTTATTTGGAAAAAATTTGGAATAATTTTTATACACGCAACGGTTTTCACGTTAGTATACGGTTTCTTTATACCGTAGATTCCGGAGCAGGTGACGGAGCCGCGAACTTCGCCGAGCTAGACTCCGACTTCTCCGAACCAGGCAAGCATGTTTGAACCTTTGATATGATGAGTGTTTTGCATGTTTGCTTGAATAGTTTGTGCATGGCATATGAGCATCAGTAAGTGTTACGTTGCATGCAAGGCAACTACCCGTGTGCTTCGAAGTTTGATGTGATCTTTTGATGGGAGATGACCTGAGCATGTGGTGACATGAGAGGTAGTAAGATGGTACTGTTGTAGCATGCCAGTCTTATGTCAACCGTTAAACTCCGATGTTAACGTGGACCGAGCCACGTTACCGTTCGTCCCCTTTCTGTGCTGCCACATGTTTTCTGCAAAGAATACAGTTTAGTAAGTTGCAAACCTCTTTCCTTGTACACACCAAATAGAGGGGCCGGGATGAGGGTTCCATGGCCCTGGATTAAAGCCAGTCATCCGGTCAGGGGGCATGGGTCTTTCCGGTTGGGACCGAGAGGGGGGCACCCCTTAGAGCGCGCGATATAAATTTGATCCCATGCTACGCGAGGTTGTAGCCTCCCCGTCTCAAGGTTTTTCTTGAACGTTGCCTAGGGCGATTAATGGCATCGGAATGTGGAATGGGTGTGTACTGGTTAGATGTGTTTCTCCTAAAATACCGTAAACGGAACTAGTCCCTTGTGAGTACTGAAATTCATTGGCTGTGGTTAAGAGTACAAACTCTGCAGAGTCAAAACCTTCCGAGTCATCGTGTCCATGGTCAAGGACCTGGGTCAATGTATCCAAACAGTATCCATATCAGTCTCAGTGTCAGTCCCTGTGTCAGTCCCCGTGGAAATCCCCGGTGAACAAGCTTGAGTGGTAAACCCGGTTGAATGTTATTCCTGTGGATGGACTAACCATCTTATTATTTCGTACCTGAGTATTTCCTTGAGATGATTTAACTTCATGAGCTACTGGAATATCGGGTTATGAAATATAAGCCCTTTATGTGATGTCGCTCCGACGTCCGACTGTGGCACTCTTGTTATTTACTTTTGATATAAGCCCTTTATGTGATGTCGCTCAGACGTTCGACTGTGGCACTCTTGTTATTTACTTTTGATATAAGCCCTTTATGTGATGTCGCTCAGACGTCCGACTGTGGCATTCTTGTTATTTACTTTTGATATAAGCCCTTTATGTGATGTCGCTCAGACGTCCAACTGTGGCACTCTCGTTATTTACTTTTGTTGTAAGCCCTTTCCGTG
>NC_057799.1:149447559-149461338 GCF_018294505.1 Triticum aestivum | reverse complement strand
ATAAGCCCTTTATGTGATGTCGCTCAGACGTCCGACTGTGGCACTATTGTTATTCACTTTTGATATAAGCCCTTTATGTGATGTCGCTCAGACGTCCGACTGTGGCACTCTTGTTATTTACTTTTGATATAAGCCCTTTATGTGATGTCGCTCAGACGTCCGACTGTGGCACTCTTGTTATTTACTTTTAATATAAGCCCTCTATGTGATGTCGCTCAGACGTCCGACTGTGGCACGCACTGTCGTTTATATTCCAATATGAGCCCTTTAGGTGGTGTCGCCCTGACACCCGACTGCGGCATTGTTAATTTATTTTTACCTTTCGAGGCGTCGTTTCAGACCCTCGATCGGTCTTCTGTTATTTTATTGGGATTTCGGGAGGACTATCGCCTGACTTCCTTTTTATTTATCATGCAGTGAAAATTTTATTATCTGAGTGCGCATTAATAATCTGCTCATGTGCATCATGTTTGCATTTGTTATATCTTATGTCCAAACTGTCTTGCGAGTACATTCAATGTACTCACCTGGCTTGTTGATTTGGCCAGATGTTGACGAAGGCGATCTTATGGATGAAGAGTTCGATAGCGAGTCCGACGCCTAGAGGAGTCCCAGTCAGTCCCGTACGATCCTGGAATTGGGCACTTGTATTATATACGCTTCCGCTACCCAGAATAAAAGTCCTCGAGCCTCACTCCGACGCTCGATGAGTTGTAAGATTTAGGAGTCATGTCACCCACTTCACTGTGACATATCCACCACCACTTTTATTACGAGTCAGTAGTTATGCCACCATACTCCTTGTGTCATATCCACCCTTATGTATTATATCGGCGTGCTTGTAATAAATTGTTGAGCAACCTCAGCTCAACCTTGTATAATATAAAGTACTTCTGGATTTCCGGTATCAAGGATTTGTCCACCAGTAAGGAGGATTCTTCTATACTGGTCCGATAAAAGGGGCGGTTTCTCAATAAATATTTTATTGGAAAAACCGGTCCTAACACCATAATCCACCTCGGTCATATCATTGCAGTGCTTAGGCGAAGCCCTGCGCCGGTAGCTTCATCATCACCGTCATCACGCCTCGTGCTGCCGAAGCTCTCACTCGACACTCTGCTGGATCATGAGTTTGTGGGACGTCACCGAACTGAACATGTGCAGATCACGGAGGTGCCATACTTTCGGTACTAGGATCGGTCGATCGCGAAGACGTACGACTACATCAACCGCGTTGTCATAACACTTCTGCTTACGGTATATGAGGGTACGTAGACAACACTCTCCCCTCTCGTTGCTATGCATCACCATGATCTTGCGTGTGCGTAGGATTTTTTTTTGAAATTACTACGTTCCCCAACAGCTTCCTCGACGCATACTCCGGGTACCATCAAATTAAGATGAAGGAATCCGATCAGGCTGCAACGGCATTCATTACTCCGTATGGGCCTTTCAGCTTCAACACTATGCCTTTCGGACTCAAAAATGTCGGCGCCACTTACCAACGCATGATTCAAACATGTCTGGAAAAACAAATTGGCAAAACGGTGGAGGCATACGTAGACGATGTGGTCATCAAGACTAAACATGCTGAATCATTGGTGGACGACTTATGCCTCACATTCTACAACCTCCGAACATACGATATCCGACTCAATCTAGAAAAATGTGTCTTCGGCGTCCCAGCCGGAAAACTACTCGGGTTCATCGTGTCCAATAGAGGATTGAAGCAAACCCAACAAAAATCCGAGCCTTGTCACAATTGATAACACCAATAGACATAAAGCATGTCCAAAAACTAGAAGGGTGTGTGGTAGTGATGTCTACTACACAACTTTATTCTTGTAGACACGTGTTGGGCCTCCAAGCAGAGTTTTGTAGGACAGTAACAATTTTCCCTCAAGTGGATGACCTAAGGTTTATCAATCCGTGAGAGTTGTAGGATGAAGATGGTCTCTCTCAAACGACCATGCAACCAAATACAAGAAATCTCTTGTGTTCCCAACACACCCAATACAATGGCAAATTGTATAGGTGCACTAGTTCGGCGAAGAGATGGTGATAAAAGTGTAATGTGGATGGTAGAAATATATTTTTATAATCTGAATAAATAAAAACAACAAGGTAGCAATTAGTAAACGGGCACAAAAACGGTATTGCAATGCTTGAAAATGAGGCCTAGGGTCCGTACTTTCACTAGTGCAACCTCCCAACAATGCTAACATAGTTGGATCATACGATTATCTCTCAAAGTGCAACAAAGAATCACTCCCGAGTTCCTATTAGCGGAGAACAAAAGATAGAAATTGTTTGTAGGGTACGAAACCACCTCAAAGCTATTCTTTCTGTTCGATCTATCCTAGAGTTCGTACTAAAATAACGCAAGCTATTCTTTCCGATCGATCTAATCAAGAGTTCGTACTAAAGTAGCACCAAAGCAAATTCATATTCATAATACTCAATCCACACAAAGAAAAACAAAGAGACCCCAAAGTTTCTATCGAAGAAAAGATAATAAAAACGTGCATCAACCCCTATGCATAGATTACCCCAATATCACCACGGGAATCCGCGAGTTGAATGCCAAGACACATATCAAGTGAATCAATATGATACCCCAATTTTCACCTCAAGTATTCATACCGCAAGACGTACATCATGTGTTCTCATCTCTGAATATTCAATCCGACAAGACAAAACTTCAAAGGGTAAAGACTCAATTCATCACAACAAGAGTATAGAGGGGAGAAACATCATATGATCCGACTATATTAACAAAGCCCGTGATATAGATCACGAGAGAGAGAGAGATTAAACACATAGCTACTGGCACAAACCCTCAGCCCCGAGGGTGGACTGCTCCCTTCTCATCATGGTGGCCGCCGGGATGATGAAGATGGCCACCGGAGATGATTCCCCCCTCCGGCAGGGTGCCAGAACGGGTCTAGAATGGTTTTCGGTGGCTACGGAGCCCTGCGGCGGCAGAACTTCTGATCTAGGTTAACCCTGAGGGGTTTCCGAATATTTGGGAATTTATAGTGGAAAGAAGGGGTACGGGAGGCCACCGAGGTGGGCACAACCCACCTGGGCGCGCCAAGGGGGCCTGGTGTGCCCTGGTGGGTTGTGCCCCCCTCGGGGCACCCCTAGGTGCTGCTTTGGCCCATCGGGAGTCTTCTGGCCCATAAAAAATCCCCGTGGAGTTTCGCGGTGTTTGGACTCCATTTGATATTGATTTCCTGCGATGTAAAAAACAAGCAAAAAACAGCAACTGGCACTGGGCACTAGGTCAATAGGTTAGTCCCAAAAAATGATATAAACTTCCTGTAAAATGATTGTAAAACACCCAAGAATGATAAAATAACAACATGAATACTTCATAAATGATAGATACGTTGGAGACGTATCAGCATCCCCAAGCTTAATTCCTACTCATCCTCGAGTAGGTAAATGATAAAAGAAATAATTTATGAAGTGTGAATGCTAGCAAAGTGCACATGTTTGATCAATGATAATTTCAATCACTTTTCCTAGCATCATAACAGCAATTCTTTCTTATAAAACTTCTCATGTTATAGTAGCAACCAATTCACATGTTTAAGGTTCAAACAATGAACTCTCTTGAAACTCAACAACCTATGTTCTTAGTCACCAAGCAATTGCAATTCAACTTATTCAACAGAGTTTAAGTAAGAGCTCCACATACTCAACCATCATATAGTCTTCTATGATTGCTAACACTCACCGCATACGCATGAGCAAAATGTTTCAACCGGACACATAGAAAGATAGGGGCTTATTGTTTTGCCTCCCAACGTATTCACCTCAAGGGTGATGTCAACAATAATAACTCATGCTACCCATATTCAACTGGACATATGTGTCTAGATCTTTCCTCACCACATGATGCTTGCCAAAAGAGAAAAAAAATGAATAGGGGGAATAACTTTGACTCATTGCATAAAAGTAAATACTGAAAAGTAAAAGATAGGCCTTCGCAGAGGGAAGCAGAGGTTGCCATGCTTATTTGTTTGTGTGTTCAACCCCTTAGTGCAAAAGAACTGTAACATCCCAATTTTCAATTTGGATGTTATTCATTAGGTCATCATATGCATCCATGATTTGTGCATTTTTTTAATTTGTTTAATTTGGAATTTTTTATCCTAGAAAACCTTAAGCAACTCAAGGACCATTTGAGAGAGTTGGCGGTTTTCACTAAAATCCATTTTTGAATTTTCAAATTTGGCAAATTCGATCAAAGTGATTTTATTCGAAATTATTTTTCCAATTATTTCAAAATAAATAAAATAATGAGAGAAGATAATATGACTTCTTCAAAACAACGAGGAAATATTGGAAATTTAATTTTGAATAAAACTATATTTATTTGATATTTTATTCGGTTAAATTAGGAAAAATATGCATTTAGCCTAGAAAAATGTTCACGTGGTCCCAAATATTAGGACAGGACCGTGAAAATTATTTTTGGAATTTTAGGATTTTTATTTATTTTATTTTTGTATTTTTCTCTGCGGCAAAATTATTTAAGAAAAACCCTTCGGACTGACTAGGCCGAAGCCCAGCCGGCCCAGGCCATCGCCACCAACCCTGAGCCGCGGGAGTTCGGCTCCCGCACGGGAGCGCCGCCGCCGAGTCCGGTCGGACTCCGGCACCGCCTCGTGCCCCCTCCCCCAAGTCGGCCAGCCCCTCCCTCTTTAAATAGCCACCGCCACCGCCCTCTCCTCCCCAAGCCGCCCAAGCCGCCGCTCGCCACCGCTCGCCGCTGCCGCCGCCGCTGCTAGCTGTCGTCGCCGCCTCGCTGCACGCAGCCGTAGCGGCCGCCCCACCTCGCCGTTGACCGCCGCCGGCCGAACCCCGTTCAACCGGTAAAAACCGTCCCAGTTCGCCGGTTATTCTTTCAGTTTTTTTAAGTTCGGTTTAGTTAGGATAGATCGGTTTATGTTTTTGAGCGGTTAAATAGCGAACGTTCACCCGATTAGTTCTGTTAACGAACGAATTCATTCGTTAGTCGCTGTTAGCGGACGTTCGTCCAATAGATTTTTCTTTTTCGTTTTATTTTTCAGCCAAGGACCTATCCGTGAATAGCTTTCTTACAGATTAGTCCCTGTTCTTTAAACCCTCACTTCTTTTTGCTCGTTTATCCAAATCCAATGAAACCAACACCAAATTCTTCGTCTTGATCCCCTCTGTTCAGATGAACAACTTGAAAATGATTTTGAGACTTTAAAATTTGGTCTCAAGCAGATTTGAATTTGAACTTCTTTTGATCGTAGTTTGAGATTCGTATCTCCGATTCGATTGATTCTTTTTGCAAATCAAAGCTCTTCACTTGAATTTTCTGTTTGGATCTTTTATTTTGGTTTTACCTTTGGATCTTATGCTTGAGTGCTTATGTATGCTATTGTTTGTTGACGATAGAGTTTCCGGAGTGCGAGGCTTGCTACTACGAATCTCTAGGGTTTTCCGATCGTCAGCAAGGCAAGTAACACTTTGATCATATCCCTTTATTACCCAGTTTTTATGCATTAGTTTCAACCCTCAAACATTGCATGATTAGGTTTTGATTACATGTGGGTGTGGGACATAGTTGATGAGGTAGGAATCCTATTGTCTTTTATCAAACCCCGGGCATCGTACGTTATGCTTATACTACTTTGCTATGCTCGTAGACGTGGATTGGTATGTGAGATTCATGCAAGATGTGAGAGATTTTAACTAAGGGAAACTTAAGGTGGCTACTTTAATACACATCTGGGTGGATTGGTTGCAGGCACCTGGAGCAATCCAGTGATGTCCTAGGATATCCCGGAGTACCCATGTGATCATCCTATGGTTTGCCACCCAGGCTCAAAGGGATCATAAGATTATTCATGCTAGAAACTTCCGTGTGCGGCCACAAGCCATTATGGGCTCTGGCATAGTTGAGCATGTTGTGTGACCTCTTTTAGTGGTAGGCTAGCAGATGTAGGGAAGTAGGTGGTACTGTCTACCCAGAGTAAAGAGTTAATGCTTCAGAAAGACTATGTCTCGATCATCCGTTTCTCAAACATGATGTAGTGCGAGAAATTCAATGGAGGAGATCGAATCTTGTGGGGAAAAGCGTGCAACCCTCTGCAGAGTGTATAAACTAATCATGGTTAGCCATGTCCCCGGTTATGGACATCTTGAGTATCTGGTACTTGAATTATTGATTTGATCTCATCACCCTACTTAATGAATTTGTTGGGTTATAATTATTACTTTGGGATTGAGTTGGAGGAAACTTCTCATTTAATTGTCAAAAACTTGGTAGTTAAATAAAATATATTCCTTTGTTGTAGGAAAAAATATTGGCTTTATGCAAATGTTAACCTTAGAGCCTCCACCAGCCATATATGCATGTAGTGATAGCTATTATTTGTTCATTGCTCTATAGTGTTATCTTTCCAGCATATTCCATGTGCTGACCTACACGGCTGCAGCGTATTATGTTGCAGAATTTTCAGACGAAGAGTACGCTGTGCTAGGTCGTTGTCATGCACTCAGTATTGCCGTTGAGTTGGATGGACTCATTTATCTTTGATGCTTCCGCAGTTATCTTATTTAGATGGCCTTCAACAATATTACTATAATAAGTACTCTTTTTGAGACACTCGATGTAATAAGTGTGTGATTGTACTCTGTTATAAATCCTCGAGTACTGTGTGTGTCAGCAATACCGATCTAGGGATGACACTTAAGCATAGAGACTATGGTCCATTGGGACCAGGTCGCTACAAGATGGTATGAGAGCACACGCTGACTATATAACGCGACCACTAGGACAAGCCATGGGATACTCTTCTCTACTCATTTCTGACTCTTCTCCATTTCCACTCTATAGATGGCGGACCCAAGGACCAAGTTCACTCAACCGGATGACGACACCCCTTTTGGACGACACTTGAAGGAAGTCACTAGGTACCTGAACATCGGCATACCAAGCTTCCCCGGAACTTTCACTGCAACCTTGCTAGAAGAGGAGCGCTAGACGATTCAAGTTCGTGTTCCAGGAAGGACTTTTGCACCAGTTACCGAGCCCATCAAGTTTTCCTTTGACGCACCAACCTGGAGTTTAGTAAAGAGCACGGCCACCCACATCGCCATTGGACGCATCGGCGAGGTGTACAGCAAGGATCTTAAGGACACCATCTACCAGATATGTGGACGCCGAGATGAGCAATGGGAGATGATTTGCACCAGGAAGGATAAATCAATTGCAGCCTACATACAGGAGTTGAATCAGCACATTCATCGTCAGGAGAACCAGATGTGCGCCAATATGATAGACATGAAGAAGGTGATGACCCGGAACATGGAGCTAGAAGAGGAACTCGAATCTACACGCGATGGATATGAAGAGGAAATTGCTGTATTACTGGAGAAGAATGAAGACCTGAAGAAGAAGCTAGGAATATTCATGGGTGATCCTGAACCTGAAGAGGACATCCGTTCTGAAGACTACATCATAATAGACGACACAGACTCTGACCCCGACAGTGATGATGAAGACAGTGATGATTATGAAGACGAAGCTGGAGCTGATATTATGGAGTCTTCCACCGATCAAAATTTCTAGTCGATCACCATATTACCCTTAGAGTTCTTCCATGTATATAGAAATAGTCCGCGAGATTTTGTAATGGTAGATTAGGTTGATTGTATGTTTCTTGTTTGAATTTGAGTGGGGTGGAATGAATATGTTTGTCTCATGTGCATATGGGTAGTGATTTCTCCTTAGACCTCACTCTATTATGATCTCACCCCTCTAAACCTATCAGATGCCTCCGAGACGTGACCCCACATTCGCCTTTCCACCGGAGCTCACTCAGTTGATCCAACAGCAAAATGCCTTAATGCAGTTGCTAGTCCAGAACCAAGGCAACAACAACAACAACAACAACCCACCGCCACCACCACCAGTCGACAACTTAGCCCATTTTCTAAGGTTAAATCTGTCGGTGTTCTCTAGTAGCACCGAGCCGATTGTTGCTAATGACTGGCTCCGCAAGATTGGAAGGGAGCTGACCACCGCAGGTTGCACAGATGCTAAGAAGGTGCGCTTTGCCGCACACCAACTGGATGGATCCGCAGCCTCATGCTGGGAGAACTACACCATCACTTTCCCCGTGGCCAATGTTACTTGGGATCAGTTTCAACAAGCCTTCCACACTGCACATGTCTCAGCTAGAGCTATGAGCATGAAGAAGCGTGAGTTCCGCAACTTACGCCAAGGGAATCGTATTGTGGCGCAGTACGTGGATGAGTTCAGCAAGTTAGGTCGCTACACCCCAGATGATGTGGCCACAGATGCCGCGAAGCAGGAGAAGTTTCTGGAGGGACTGAATGATGAGCTGAGTATGCAGTTGATGGTGGCAACATTCACCAACTATCAGGAGCTGGTAGACAGGGCCCTCATGATTGAGAGCAAGCAGCAGCAGATAGAGAGCCGCAAACAGAAGTATGGACAAGGGAAGTACAACTCCGGAGCTCAGCAGAAGTCTCGCTATACCCCGTACTCGGGAGGACACACTCATACCCATGGGGGACATAACCATGGAGGCCATTCCCACAATGGAGGAAATTCACACAACCACAGTGTCCCTAAGAATGGCTAATGGGATTGGAGGAAACAACAATCAGAACTGTTCCAACCCCGCTACACCCGCTAAGAAGGATCTGAGTCACATTACTTGTTTCAAATGCGGGAAGACTGGACACTACGCCACCGAGTGTCCCGAAGCAAAGCATGGAAATGGTAATGGAAGCTCAACAAAGAAGCCAAACCCCTTTACCAGAGGTCAGGTGAACCACATCAATGTGGAGGAAGTTGAAGAGCAGCCTGACGCAGTTATTGGTAAGTTTTTGATTAAGTCATTTACAACCCTCGTTCTTTTTGACACTGGTGCATCGCATTCATACATATCAAGGGATTTGTGGATAATTTTGAGTTGGAAACCTTAGCCCTTAGGTCACCCATGTTAGTAAGCTCACCAGGAGCGAAATATATGGCTAGCCGATGGTGTTGTCAGTTGCCATTGACCATAGGTAAGCACGTTTTCACCTCAGACCTTATTATTTTGGAATCACAAGGATTGTATATAATACTAGGCATGGATTGGCTATCGAAGTATGGAGGAAACAACGATTGTGCTAGTAAGTCAATACTCCTCACCACCCCAGAAGGAAAAAGGATCAAGTATGTGTCTAGGCATGCGCCAAGGAGGACTCAAGTAGATTCACTCTCGGGAGTTGTTCAGGAGGAAGTGCCAGTTGTGAAGGATTATCCTAACGTATTCCCGGAGGAACTACCAGGCATGCCACCAGACCGAGACATAGAGTTTCTGATCGAACTATTGCTAGGCACCGGACCAATATCTAAGAGATCGTATCGAATGCCCGCAAATGACCTGGAGGAGATTAAGAAGCAGATCAAGGAGTTACTGGAAAAAGGTTATATTCAACCAAGTTCGTCACCGTGGGGAGCCCCAGTGCTCTTCATCGAGAAGAAGGATGGATCTTTGAGAATGGTTGTTGATTATCCTGCATTGAATGAGGTGACGATCAAGAACAAATACCGACTACCGATGATCAATGATCTGTTGGACCAGCTGCAGGGAGCTAAAGTATTCTCCAAGATCGATCTCCGATCAGGATATCACCAGCTGAAGATCCTACCCAAGACAACTTTTACCACAAGGTATGGGCTATATGAGTACACGGTCATGTCTTTTGGATTGACTAACGCCCTTGCCTATTTTATGAGTATGATGAATAAGGTGTTCATGGAGTTCTTGGATAAATTTTTTGTGGTGTTCATTGATGATATATTGGTGTACTTGAAGAATGAAGAAGAACACAAGGAACATTTGCGCTTGGTTCTCGAGAAGCTCAGGGAACATCAGCTATATGCCAAGTTTAGCAAACGTGAGTTTTGGTTGAAAGAAGTCGGATTTCTCGGACATGTTATATCTAGATAAGGTATAGCAGTAGACCCTACTAAGGTTCAGTCTATCACAGAGTGGTTGGCACCAACCTCAGTTTGAGAGATACACGGTTTTTTTGGACTCGCAGGATATTACCGGAGATTCATTGAGAATTTTTCCAAGATTGCGAAGCCCATGATGGAGTTATTGAAGAAGGACACTAAGTTCAAATTGACCAAAGAATGTGAGACCAGTTTTCAGGAGTTGAAGAAATGTTTAGTTACAGCCCCAGTGCTAATTCTTCCGGATATATGCAAGGATTTCCAAGTATATTGCGACGCTTCACGCCAGGGACTTGGAGGTGTACTTATGCAAGACGGAAGAGTTGTTTCATATGCCTCACGACAGCTTCAACCTCATGAGTTGAATTATGCCACACATCATTTGGAGTTAGCAGCCATAGTGCATGCACTCAAGACTTGGAGACATTTTCTCATTGGAAACTGTTCTGATGTATACATGGATCATAAGAGTTTGCAGTACATCTTCACGCAGAAGGAGTTGAACCTCAGGTAGAGGCGATGGTTGGAGCTCATAAAGGATTATGATATGAAACTCCATTATCATCCAGGAAAGGCCAATGTTGTAGCAAACGCATTGAGTCGCAAGAGTTATGTTAATACTCTAATAACCGGAGGATTGCCTCAGGAGTTAGGCAACGATCTCAGAGAACTTCGCTTGGAGATAGTTCCGAGAGGTTTCGTTGCAGCGTTGGAAGTTCAGTCCATGTTGTTGGGAAAGATTCGAGAAGCTCAGAAGACAGATAAGGAGATTGCGGAGATAACGGAAAAGATGAGCAAAGGAAAGGCCAAAGGTTTTCATGATGATGAACACAAAACTTTATGGTTTGAGGATCGTATCTATGTGCCAAATTTTCCATAGATCAGGAAGTTGGTTCTTCAGGAAGCTCATGATTCGCCATACTCGATTCACCCAGGAAACACCAAGATGTATCTGGATTTGAGGGAACGTGTCTGAGGATAGGGATGAAGAAGGACATTGCCGAGTATGTAGCAGTATGCGACGTCTGTCAGAGAGTTAAGGCAGAACAACAGAAGCCAGCAGGATTACTTCAGCCTTTGCCGATACCCGAATGGAAGTGGGATAAGCTTGGCATGGATTTCATCACCGGATTACCCAGGACATGATCAGGTTATGATTCCATCTGGGTAGTAGTTGATCGCTTGACCAAAGTGGCTCACTTTATCCCCGTGAAAACAACTTATACAAGCACGAAGTTGGCCAAGATATATATGACCAGGATCATATGTCTGCGTGGATTTCCGAGGACCATTGTATCAGATAGAGGAACACGGTTTACCTCGAAGTTTTGGAATCAGTTACACCAGACTTTGGGTACCAGGCTAGAGTTCAGTACAACCTTTCATCCGCAGACAGATGGACAGACCGAGAGAGTCAACCAGATTCTAGAAGACATGTTGATAGCTTGTGCGCTAGATTATGGATCTAGTTGGGATGATAATTTGCCTTACGCAGAGTTCTCGTACAACAACAGCTACCAAGCCAGTTTGAAGATGGCCCTTTTGAAGCTTTGTATGGAAGGAGATGCAGGACACCATTGATGTGGGATGAAGTTGGAGACCAACAATGTTTGGACCAGATTTGATCAGAGAATCTGAAGAGAAGGTTAAGTTCATTCGTGATAGACTGAAGGTAGCTCAGTCCAGGCAGAAGAGTTATGCCGACACTAAACACAAGGAGGTAGCCTATGAAGTTAGAGACAGAGCATATCTTCGTGTGTCACCACTTCGAGGAGTTAAACGATTTGTAGTCAAAGGAAAGTTAGCCCCAAGATTTGTAGGACCATACCGAGTTTTGGAGCGTGTGGGAGAAGTTGCCTACAAGTTGGAATTACCCGAAGGTTTGTCAGGAGTTCATGTTGTGTTTCACGTTTCCCAGTTGAAGAAGTGCCATGCAGAGATGGCCGATATTCCTTTGAGAGATACAGTGCCCCTGGAAGCAATTCAGTTGGAGAGTGACGTAACCTACGAGGAGAAACCCGTCAAGATTCTTGAGTTTGCCAGCCGAGTTACACGCAGCAAGGTCATCATGTTTTGCAAAGTTCAGTGGAGCCACCATACCGAGGAAGAAGCCACCTGGGAGCGAGAAGAAGACCTACGGAAAGACCACCCACACCTATTTGCTAGCCAACCCGAATCTCGAGGGCGAGATTCATCTTAAGGGGGGTAGGTTTGTAACATCCCAATTTTCAATTTGGATGTTATTCATTAGGTCATCATATGCATCCATGATTTGTGCATTTTTTAATTTGTTTTATTTGGAATTTTTGATCCTAGAAAACCTTAAGCAACTCAAGGACCATTTGAGAGAGTTGGGGGTCTTCACTAAAATCCATTTTTGAATTTTTGAATTTGGCAAATTGGATCAAAGTGATTTTATTCAAAATTGTTTTTCCAATTATTTCAAAATAAATAAAATAATGAGAGAAGATAATATGACTTCTTCAAAACAGCGAGGAAATATTGGAAATTTAATTTTGAATAAAAATATATTTATTTGATATTTTATTCGGTTAAACTAATAACAATATGCATTTTTAGAAATTGCATTTAACCCAGAAAAATGTTCACGTGGTCCCAAATATTAGGAGAGGACCGTGGAAATTATTTTCGGAATTTTAGGATTTTTATTTATTTAATTTTTCGATTTTTTTTCTCTGCGGCGAAATTATTAAAAAAAAACCTTCGGACCGACTGGGCCGAAGCCCAGCAGGCCCAGGCCATCGCCACTGACCCTGAGCTTTAACATCCCAAAATTCTAAATTTTGGAATGTTATATTAAATAGATAGATTTGATTGCTTGTTTGATTGATTGTGTGAAATTGAGTGAAATTCGAAACTTTTTGAAAGTTAAATGAGAGGGAATAAAAGGACTTTCCCAAACTTTCATTTTGCTTTTATGATCTCCGTAAATTCAAATTCTTTTCACCACAAAACCCTAGAGAGAAGATGGCATGACTTCTTCCATTTATTTAAATGACAAGGGGTATTGAAAATATTTGAATTTCATTTGAAAATATTTCCAATTCTGAAACTTTATGCAACTCAATGATTTTCACAAGAGAAGATAAATGACTTCTTCAAAATATATGAAATATGAGTTGGGAGTTTCAAAGAAATTCAAATTTAAAATCCATTTTGGAATTATTTTTCAATTTGGAGTTATTTGGGTTTTATTCAAATTATTTTTCTCCAAAATAAAAATATATGGAAAATAGGGTAACATGATTCCCTACAGTAGAAAATTGGAGAAAATTTAATTTGAAATCATTTTGGTATTTTTAAATGATTTTTATGAGGTTTTATTGCAGCAGTAGCACTCTTTGCTTTATCTGAATTTTTGTATATTTTATTTGACGCTAGAAAAATGTTCATGTTGTAGAAAATCTTTTTCTGAAAAGTTCGATATATTATATGCCAATAGTTTGTTTTTATTTCATATCATTTTATTATTTCTTTTTGTCTGCTAAACGTTTAAAAAAAACGGAAACCCTCCCCACCGACTGGGCCGGCCCAGCTCCCAGGCCAGGCCGCGGCCTAGCCCACCTCCTCGTCGTCCCCAAGCTCGGGAAGGACTCCCGAGCCAGCACGCCGCCGCGCCGTGACCTCTACGGAAACCACCGCCGCCTTACCCCTCCTCCACGCCACCCCCTCGCCCCCCTCTATTTAAGCCGCCGCCCCCTCTCTCTCTTCTCTTCTCGCCGCCGCCTCGAGCC
>NC_057799.1:149443552-149447119 GCF_018294505.1 Triticum aestivum | reverse complement strand
CCCGCCGGAGCTGATCCAAACCGCCGCCGCCGCCCGGACTCGCCGACTCGCCGGCGCCCGATCCCGATCCAACAGTCGGTTTTCTTCCGGTCCGATAAAACCGCCCCGGTCCGAACCGGTTTTATTTTAAAGGTTCGGTTTTGGTTAAAAACCCGTTTTTTATTTATTTAAGTTATGTAATGAATGTTTTCTGTTTAAGTAGTTCTAGTGAACAGATTCGTTAGATAGCGTTCGGCAGCGAACGTTCGTACGGTAAAGTTTTCTTTTTTTTCCTTTTTTTTCAGCCAGGGACCTATCTGTGATGATTTTATTTACAGATTAGTCCCTGATTTTCAAACGATCACTACTTTTTACTCGTTTGTCCAAATCCAACAAAACCGACGCCCACTTCTTCGTTATGATCCCCTCTATCCAGTAATCCAACTCAAAACATGTTTTTGAAAGGTTTAAAAATTTGAATTAGATCAGATTTGAATTCAAACTTCGTTTGATCGTAACTTGAGTTTCGTAGCTCCGTTTGAGTTGATTCTTTTTGCTAATCGAAGCTCTTTACCTAAACTTTCTGATAAGGACAAATTCCTATAATTTTGGTACTGTTAGAAATTGTTTTATGTTGCAAGAGTTGTTTGCTTGGTTTTGATGTTTTCCGAATCGTCTTCTTCGTTCTTTCTGATCTTTTGAGTGATTGCTTATGTGTGGTTACTATTGCTTGCTCACGATAGATTGAACGGAGTGTGACGAGTAGAACTATCAAGAGTTATGAGTGCGAATCATCTTCATCAACATTGCAGGCAAGTTCACACTTTGACCATATCCCTTTCATACCCAGTTTTTATGCATTAGATTCAACCCTCAAACATTGCATGAGTAGGATTGATAACATGTGGTTATTGGGAAGTAGTTGATGAGGTAGGAACCTATTGCCGTGCATTCAAACCTTGGGAGTTACTTCTACGTTATGCTTATTTTGCCATGCTATGCTCGTAGACGTGGATTGGGTTTGAGTGTATTCCATGACAGATGTGAGATTGTTTACTTAGTGGTTCAACTTAAGGTGGCTACTTTAATACACATCTGGGTGGATTGGTTGGGGCACCATGGGGATATACCAGTGGACTTGCCCGAACACCTGGGGATATACCAGTGTTGTCCTACGA
The DNA here is from genome assembly GCF_018294505.1 of Triticum aestivum. NCBI lineage: Eukaryota > Viridiplantae > Streptophyta > Magnoliopsida > Poales > Poaceae > Triticum > Triticum aestivum. The sequence goes on along the minus strand of NC_057799.1, from coordinate 149,445,962 downwards.
GATCCCGGGGATATACCGTGTGATCATCCTATGGTTCGCCACCCAGGCTCAAAGGGATCATGAGATTATTCATGCTAGAAACTTCCGTGTGCAGCCACAAGCTATTATGGGCTCTAGCATAGTTGAGTAGGTTGTGTGAGCTCTTGAAGAGGTAGACCAGCAGATGTAGGGGATGTAGGTGGTACTGTTGTCATGACCGGTTTTCCAATAAAAACATTTATTGAGAGACCGATCCCTTTTACGGACCAGTAAGAAGAATTCCTTCTCACTGGTAGACAATATCTTGATCACAGAAGAAAAATACCAGGAGTACTAAATATAATACAAGGTTGAGCGGAGACTGCTCAACAATTTATTACAAGCACGCCAATAACACATAAAGGCGGATAGGGTGGCATAACTACTAACTCACGATAAAAGCGGTGGTGGATATACCACAGTGAAGCGGGTGAAGTGACTCCTGAAACTAACAGCTCTTCGAGCGTCGGAGTAAGGCTCGAGGATACTTATTTTGGGTGGCGGAAGCGTATATAATACAAGTGACCAATATCCAGGATCGCACGGGACTGACTGGGACTCCTCTAGGCGTCGGACTCGCTATCAAACTCTTCATCCATGAGGTCGCCTTCGTCAACATCTGGCCAAATCAACAAGCCAGGTGAGTACTATGAAAGTACTCGCAAGACAGTTCGGACATAAGATATAACAAATGTAAACATGATGCATAAGAACAGATATAATAGAGCGCACTCAAGCAACGAGATAATAATGCATGGGAAAATAAAAGGGAAGTCGGGCGGTATTCCTCCCGAAATCCCAAAGTAATACTGAGGGCCAGACGAGTGTCTGAATGACTCCTCGAAAGGAAACAAATGAAATAACAATGCCGCAGTCGGGCGTCAAGGCGACACCACATAAAGGGCTTAAAATGGAAAATAAAGACAGTGCGTGCCACAGTCGGACGTCTGAAGCGACATCACATAAAGGGCTTATCTCAAAAGTAAATAACGGACATGCCACAGTCGGACGTCTAAGCGACATCACATAAAGGGCTTATATCAAAAGAAAATACAAGAATGCCACAGTCGGACGTCTGAGCGACATCACATAAAGGGCTTATATGGAAAGTAAATAACAAGAATGCCACAGTCGGACGTCTGAGCGACATCACATAAAGGGCTTATATTAAACAACTTAATATTTCAGTAGCTCATGAATTTAAATCATTCCACGGGAATATTCAAGTATGAGATAAAATAAAGGTTAGTCCATCCACAGGAATAACAATGCAACCGGGTTTACCATTTAAGTTTGTTCACCGGGGATTTACCACGAGGACTGACATAGATATGGATATACTGGCCATGGTCCTTGCTCACGGACACGATGACTCGGAAGGATTTGACTCTGCAGAGTTTGTACTTCAACCACAGCCAACGGATTTCAGTAGTCACAAGGACTAGTTCCGTTTACGGTGTTTTAGGAGAAACACATCTAACCAGTACACACCCATTTAACATTCCGATGCCAGGAATCACCCTCGGCCAACGTTCAAGAAAAACCTTGAGACGGGGAGGCTACAACCTCGCGTAGCATGGGATCAAATTTATATACGCGCGCTCTAAGGGGTGCCCCCCTCTCGGTCCCAACCGGAAACACCCATGGCCCCTGACCGGATGACTGGCTTTAATCCAGGGCCATGGAACCCACATCCCGGCCCCTCTATTTTGTGTGTACACGGAAAGAGGTTATCAACTTACTAAACTGTATTCTTTGCAGAAAACATATGGCAGCACGAAAGGGGAAGAACGGTAACGTGGCTCAGTCCACGTTAACGTTGGAGTTTAACGGATGACGTAAGACAGGCATGCTACAACAATACCATCTCACTACCTTTCATGTTACCACATTAACAGTTCATCTCTCAACAGAGATCGCGATAACTTCGAAACACACGGTCAGTTGCCTTGCATGCAACGTAAAACTTACCGATGCTCATATGCCATGCACAACCATTCAAGCAAACATGCAAAACACCTATCATATCAAAGGTTCAAACATGCTTGCCTGGTTCGGAGAAGTCGGAGTCTAGCTCGGCGAAGTTCGCGGCTCCGTCACCTCTTCCGGAACCTACGGTATAGCGAAAACGTATACTAACGTGAAAATCATTGCGTGCATAAAAATTGTACCAATTTTTTTCCAAATAAATACTATAAAAAACTAGACAAAAATACAAGACTGACAGAAAAAGAATCATTCAAAAATCATCTTTTATTAAAAAGTTATAGGGGTTTTAGTCCAGGGACTAATATGTGATGAAACAGAGAAGATCCAGGGACTTAACTGAGAAAACAGAAAACGGTTCGGGGGAAAAGGCGCCAGCCCACAGAGAAAACGTATTTGCCCAAAG
>NC_057799.1:149433633-149443264 GCF_018294505.1 Triticum aestivum | reverse complement strand
CGAGATAGGGAGATCGGAGGGTACCAAGAGATTCAGCGTGTTCTTCCGCGTCGGTGGGTGGTGGACTTGGTCGTGGGAGAGCACCACGTCGACGGCGACACTTTCTCCGGCGGACGGTGGTTCGGGCGATGGTGGAGAACTCCGGTGGGCGCTGCAAACTCCAAATTGAAGCGCGGGTCAGCAGAGTGGATTCATATGGAAGCTACTGGCAAGAGCGGAGAGGTAGAGGTGCACGCATGGGAGCGAATCAAGCTGGGTCCCGTGGCGGGTCGAGGCGGCCGGAGTTGGGGAAGAAGGCTCCCTCGGGGCTCTTCCAGTGGCTTGGCAGGGTCTTGGTGGAGTGCAGAGGTGGTGTGGGTTCGAGTTCGAGCTCGGGGCCTCTATTTATAGGCGATCCGAGGGGGTGGCCGTGAACGGGATTTCTCCGGCGAGCAATTACGGCGAGGCAGGGGTTGGTTAGGGGGTTTCGGGGGCTAGGCACCATTAGAGAAGATCACTGGTGTCGTTCTACTGCTAAACCTTGGTCGGGCAAGGCCTAATACGACGGTCCTCGACGGGGCGGCCGTACGGGCACGACGGCGGCAGAGAGCGCGCTCCGCGCCTACCAGTCCACGACGAAGGATGGCAGCGCGCACGGGGGAGTGGAGGGCCACATGGCGGCGTCCCGTGGCTTGGGCGGCACTCGACGGCGCCGTCCATGCTACGCTTCTCTCTGGCAGCCGCAAAGCCGCCGCTGCCGTCGCTCACGGGGTGGCGCACCTCCGCCTGCTCGTCGCCGACGCCAGCTAGCCTCCAGACGAACATGCGGTGCAGGGATAAGAAGGCGGGGACAGGGAGCAAGGCGCCACCGCGGCACTGGCGAGATCGACAACGGGTTCTGAAGAAAACGATAGTGATCTCTGAAACTGTTCTCTGAATTTACTGAACATGATAGCAACAGTGTCCAGCAGGTGCTCGACAAAATGATTTGGCATGAAGAAAAAAATTTCTGGAGCTGGGACTTGGTGAGGTGACCACTCAATGCACCCAGAGGCCGCCTGAATTTTCTCAGATTTTTGGGAGGAGATTTCAAATGAATTTCATCAAATTTGGCAAATAAGGTCCAAACTTGCAGCAAGAACAATTTGAAATATTTGAACTGGGGACCAGTGGATCTTCATGGATCTTGGTTGAGGGCTCTAAGGACTAGCTAGGGAAATTGGTTTGAAGGCAAAACTCAAAGTAGAAATGGTAGTTCCTTTGTAAACCTTCAATAGCCAAGGTAGAAGGGAGAAATATTTTTGATAAGAAAATAAATGAAAACAAATACATGGAGAGGTTCAACTTGCTGGATTTGAAGTATATCATGATCCAAAGATGAGGAAAGGCTCTTGGGAGGGGATTTCCACTTGGGTCATGGCAAGAGGGATTTTTTTGAAAAGGGCAAAAGATCACTCCAAAAGCCATAGGCTATTTAAAAGATTTTCAAAAGAGATATTTTTCCAAATGAAAAACCCTTGAGCCAAAATGAGATGAAAAACCTCCAAGACCAACATCAAGTCTTGGGTAAATCCCAACAAAATATTTGTCACAAAAAGAAAATTTTTGAGAGGGAGAGTTCTTTAGAAGAAAATTTAAATACCCTCCTCCAATCCAAATAAAAGATTTTGATAAAACCAGAAATAAAATTTGGTTGTCACAACACCTACCCCCTTAGGAAAAATCTCGTCCTCGAGATTTCTGCTGATCCTCAAATAGATATGGGTACTCTGCCTTAAGAAAATCTTCTCTTTCCCATGTAGCTTCATCCTCGGTGTGATTGCTCCACTAGACCTTGAAAATTTTTATCGTTTTCTGACGGGTCCTCCTTTCAGATTCTTCCACTATCTTTACTGGTCGCTCTCTGTAGGTGAGATCTGGTTGCACATCAATGCTCTCATGAGATACATGTTTCTCTGGGTTGTTCACACATTTCCTCAACTGCGAGACGTGAAACACGTCGTGGACGTCTGATAGTTCCTTGGGCAGGCCTAGCTGGTAGGCTACTGTGCCTCTTCGTGTAACTATACAGAAGGGTCCAACAAATCTCGGGGCTAGCTTTCCCTTAATTTTGAACCGTTGCAGGCCCCTCATAGGAGACACTCGGAGGTATACGTAATCACCGGGTTCAAAGCTGACCTCACGATGTTTTTGATCGTAGTAGCTCTTCTGTCGGCTTTGAGCTGTCTTGAGTCTGTCCCTGATCTGTTTAACTTTCTCCTCGGCCTCCTTGAGCATGTCTGGGCCGAAGATACGACTGTCACCTGTTTCTGACCAATTTAGGGGGGTACGACATCTCCGTCCGTACAGTGCTTCAAAAGGTGCCATCTGCAGACTGGCTTGGTAACTGTTGTTGTAAGCAAACTCGGCATACGGCAGACTTTCTTCCCAACTGGATCCATAGGTGAGCACACAGGCTCTCAGCATGTCCTCTAGGATTTGGTTTACGCGTTCCGTTTGTCCATCCGTCTGAGGGTGGTACGCTGTACTGAAAGCTAGTTGCGTGCCTAGAGCTTGTTGTAAGTGGTCCCAAAATTTGGAGACAAATTGAGTGCCTCGGTCGGATATTATGGTTTTTGGGACTCCATGCAAACAAACTATACGGGAGAGATAAAGTTTGGCTAGCCTTTGAGTGGAGTAGGTTGTCTTCACGGGAATGAAATGGGCTACCTTGGTTAGCCTATCTGTGATGACCCATATGGCATCATTTCCGCGTTGCGATCGAGGTAGTCCGACGATGAAGTCCATTCCAATTTCATCCCATTTCCACTCAGGTATCCAGTTTGGTTGTAGCAGCCCTGCTGGCTTCTGATGCTCGGCTTTAATGCGCTGACAGGAATCGCAACAAGAAATAAATGTGGCTATATCCCTTTTCATACCGTGCCACCAAAATCTTTCCTGAATGTCTTTGTACATTTTGGTTCCTCCGGGGTGGATTGAGTATGGAGCGGTGTGGCTTTCGGTTAGGATTTGTTGCTTGAGTTCCTCAATGTTTGGTACGCAAAGTCTGTCCCCGTACCATAATATTCCTTCATTGTCTGTGACGAACTCTGAAGCCTTGCCAAGGTTCATTTTTCTCTTTATACCCTCGATGCTGGGATGCCCATGCTGAGCCTTCTTAATTTATTCCATAAGGGTGGAATGTATTTCCAGATTTGATATGGTGCCCTCAGAGACTAACACCATGTTGAGTCTAGCGAACTCCTGCTGAAACTCAGGCCTCAAGTTTTGTGGGCTGTCGTTGTCTTGGCTGGGGTTTCGACTAAGGGCATCTGCCACTACATTTGCTTTCCCTGGATGGTAGTGAATGCCGACATCATAGTCCTTCACCAATTCCAACCAGCGTCGTTGTCGTAAATTTAGCTGTGGTTGTGTGAAAATATATTTAAGGCTCTTATGGTCCGTATATATTTCACATCGATTTCCCAGCGGAAAGTGCCTCCACTCTTTGAGTGCATGGATGAAGGCTGCTAGCTCCAAGTCATGGGTAGGGTAATTTTCCTCATGCTTTCGTAGTTGCCTGGAAGCATACGCGACAACTTTGCCGTCCTACATCAATACGCATCTGAGGCCCTTCCGGGATGCGTCACAATACACTTCAAAACTCTTGTGTATATCTGGCACGGTCAAAACTGGTGCTGTTGTTAGTTTCTTCTTGAGTTCTTGGAAGCTTTTCTCGCACGCTTCCGTCCATACAAACTTCTTGTCTTTCTTGAGCAACTGGGTCATTGGTTTTGCCACAGTGGAGAATCCTTCAATAAATCTCCGGTAATATCCAGCCATTCCTAGGAAACTCCGCACATCTGTCACGTTGGCTGGTGGTTTCCAGTCAAGTATGGCTTTGACCTTTTCTGGGTCTACGGCCACGCCTTCTTGGTTTAATATATGGCCCAGAAAACCAACTTGCCTTAGCCAAAATTCGCACTTGCTAAATTTGGCGTACAATTGATGTTTCCTTAATTCTCCCAAAACAATTCTGAGATGCTCAGCATGTTCTTCTGGTGTCCTCGAATATACCAGAATATCGTCAATGAACACCACAACAAATTTGTCCATGAATTTCATAAACACTTTGTTCATGAGGTGGACGAAATATGCTGGGGCGTTCGTCAGTCCAAACGGCATTACTGTGAACTCATATAATCCGTATCTGGAGGTGAATGCTGTTTTAGGGATATCTTCTGTCCGTACTTTCAATTGATGATATCCCGATCTCAAATCCATTTTTGAGAACACCTTGGCTTGCGCGAGCTGGTCAAACAAATCATTTATCCGTGGCATCGGATATTTGTTTTTGATGGTGACCATATTGAGAGCTCGATAGTCTATACACAATCTCAGTGTCCCATCCTTTTTCTTGGCGAATAATACTAGCGAACCCCAAGGTGAGGAGCTGGCTCGAATAAATCCCTTGTCCAATAATTCCTTTATTTGCTTCTTCAATTCCACCAATTCTGAGGGCGCCATCCTATAAGGTTTCTTATAGATGGGAGTGGTGCCAGGTGCTAGTTCAATGCTGAACTCTATCTCTCGGTCTGGTGGCGTGCCTGGTAGTTCTTCGGGAAATACGTCTGGAAACTCGCACACCACTGGAACTTTTCTCTATTCTGAAATGTCCACTTTGTTCAGCTTTGGTTCCCGTGACCGTGGTCCCTCTTGAGCTGTAACCTTTATTGTCTTGCCGTGATGATGAGTGAGAATCACAGTCCGATTGAAACAATCAATAAATCCCTTGTTGGTGGTCAACCAGTCCATCCCTAGGATGACATCCAGTCCTTTATTTTCCAAAACGATGAGATTAGCTTGAAATTTTAGCCCTTCGAACTCAATGGTTACTCCTCGGCAGTAACTCTGAGCGATTTGCTTATTTCCGGGGGACTTGATGATCATAGATTTTTCCAAAGGGAGTATCGGAAAACCATGTTGCAAAACAAAACTCTTCGAAATGAACGAGTGAGAAGCTCCAGAATCAAACAAAACCGTGGCAGGTACTGTGTTGACAGGGAACGTACCGAGCATGATGTCTGGGGCATTCTGGGCTTCTTCCCTGGTCACATGGTTCAGGTGACCCTTCCTGTGGTTGTTGGTGGGATTGAAATTGTTGCGGTTGGGGGCTGGATTGTTCCCACCATTGTTCGGCTTGGGGGCCGAGTTCCTTGGCTTTGGGCACTGTTTGGCATAGTGCCCTTCTTCACCAGAAGCATAGCAAGTGACCCCTGGACGGTATGTGAAGTCCTTGTCCCTGGAATGAAACTGTCTGGTTGGCCTTAGATCAGTAGTCGTGGATTTTCTTGCTTCAATCCTCTAAACATCAGTCTTGCTTCGGTTGTTGCGAGCAAGAGGGGTCTTGTCCCTCTTTCGCTTACAAATATCTTCCAGGCTGCGGCGCTCATTCTCCAAAGTAATGGCCTTCTCAACCAGAGTTTTGAAATCCGGGAAAGTGTGTATGACCAGTTGGCATCTTAATGCTGGTGCCAGGCCGTCCAAAAATTTCTCCATCCTCTTGTTCTCAGTCATATGCTCATCGTAGGCATAACGAGATAGCTGGGTAAACTGACCGTTGTATTCTGTCACTGACATGCCTCTTTGCTTGAGGTCATCAAATTCTCTTTTCTTGATTTTTATGATGCTCCTGGGGATGTCTGCCCCACGAAAGCCTTCCTTAAACTCTTCCCAGGTGATGTTGTGTTCACCGGGATGCATGTGTAGGAAGTTTTCCCACCATGCTGCAGCTGCTCTAGTGATGTAGTGAGGTGCATAGAGCACCTTCTCATGATCAGAACATTGAGCAATAATCAACTTTCTTTCGATGTCACGAAGCCAATCATCGGCTTCAAGTGGCCTATCAGTGTGAGCAAACGTTGTAGGGCGTGTCTTCTGCAGTTCAGACAACTTGGAGTGTGGTTGGTATGGCTCACGGTGATTTCCCATATTGATGACGTGATTCATCATTTCTTGGTGTTGCTGCTGGCTTTGTTCGAAAAGGCGACATACTTGAGATAGGGCTGCCTCACTGTCCTGTTGACTAGACTGTCCCTGAGTGAAGTTGTTGCTGGTCTGTGTTCCATAAACTTCTTCTGGCTGATTGGGCATGGAACGAGTCCACGGACGAGACATTTTCCACTCTGGGGTATTATTTTGCAAAACTCATGAGAAGAACTGTGTGGCACAAGGAAAATCTTGCAAAGAATTTTTTTTAAAAGACCTCAAGATTTTTCCAAGGAAATATTTGACTGCGCACGGAAAAGGATTGCTTAGCGCATATCTTACAAGCGAAACGCAAACACACGATACAGCACTCAGGATGTGCGTACACATTCCTGACATGTTATTAAGGCTAGCACACCCCTCCGGGATTCTACATGAAGCGCACACCAAAACTACAAACTAACGTACACATAAAACATAACATACATGGAGACACACGTGCGACTACTAGGCGCACTCAGTCGGAGATGGTGAAGATTTCCTTTCCCTTGCCAAGGGTAAGACCCAGCGGTGCAGGAGACTCAACCTCCACCTCCTCCCTAGTAGGCTCCAGGCACGTAGCACTGCGCTGAGGTGATGGCGCGGGTGCGACAGGTGGTGCAGCTCTGACTGGAGTAGGAGCGATGACTCGGTCGAACTCCTCAGTAGTAGGCAGACGGCGAGCAGTGGCCAAAATGGCCGGTGAATAAGATGCTGAGGACGAGACGAAAGTCAGAGGCGGTGTCGTGTGGAGAAGCTCCTTCCTGCTGGCAGGACCGCCCCGAACTAAGTCCATGCGGGCAGCCACAAGATCATCCACGAGGTTGTCGAAAGATTCCTCCAGAGCTTTGAGATACTCCACAATCATCTCGATGGCTTCATCTCGCTCTCCCCTATGGCAGGCGAATGCATAGTGACAAGTATATGGCACATGGCATGGGAGGTAGCGGTAGCGACGAGTCTTCATCATAGGAAGGATATCCCGAAGGCGAGCTATCGCCTCACGGGCGGCCATCTGCATGGCATGCCTCTCCGTAGGCATGGCCCTTCCCACAAACGGAAGTGGCGAGACGCAGAACGTCCTCCCTTGAATTGCACCACAGCCTGGTGCATAGACACGTCGTCGCTGAGCTTGTGCTGATAGAGCATGAACTCCGGATGAGTCGCTGGCCCAATCGTGAGCTTGGTGATGGAGACGAGGAGTTTTACAAACCCCTCGGGCACATTAGTGAACACCCGAGTCTCGCAGTCGTTGCCAGCCATCTACAAAAGTAGGCAAAAATTCTGAGTAGTCAAATCATAAATTTATGATGACCAACAGAAAATAGCTACATTTGCAAGATGTTGAAAAAGCACTAAAGATGCTAATAACCGATTAGCGATCGCACCTAGTGGCTTCCTACAGTCAGCCTGGCTCTGATACCAAGCTTGTCACGACCGGTTTTCCAATAAAAACATTTATTGAGAGACCAATCCCTTTTACGGACCAGTAAGAAGAATTCCTTCTCACTGGTAGACAATATCTTGATCACAGAAGAAAAATACCAGGAGTACTAAATATAATACAAGGTTGAGCGAAGACTACTCAACAATTTATTACAAGCACGCCAATAACACATAAAGGCGGATAGGGTAGCATAACTACTAACTCACGATAAAAGAGGTGGTGGATATACCACAGTGAAGCGGGTGAAGTGACTCCTGAAACTAACAGCTCTTCGAGCGTCGGAGTGAGGCTCGAGGATACTTATTTTGGGTGGCGGAAGCGTATATAATACATGTGACCAATATCCAGGATCGCACGGGACTGACTGAGACTCCTCTAGGCGTCGGACTCGCTATCAAACTCTTCATCCATGAGGTCGCCTTCGTCAACATCTGGCCAAATCAACAAGCCAGGTGAGTACTATGAAAGTACTCGCAAGACAGTTCGGACATAAGATATAACAAATGTAAACATGATGCATAAGAACAGATATAATAGAGCGCACTCAAGCAACGAGATAATAATGCATGGGAAAATAAAAGGGAAGTCGGGCGGTATTCCTCCCGAAATCCCAAAGTAATACTGAGGGCCAGACGAGTGTCTGAATGACTCCTAGAAAGGAAACAAATGAAATAACAATGCCGCAGTCGGGTGTCAAGGCGACACCACATAAAGGGCTTAAAATGGAAAATAAAAGACAGTGCGTGCCACAGTCGGACGTCTGAAGCGACATCACATAAAGGGCTTATCTCGAAAGTAAATAACGGACATGCCACAGTCGGACATCTGAGCGACATCACATAAAGGGCTTATATCAAAAGTAAATACAAGAATGCCACAGTCGGACGTCTGAGCGACATCACATAAAGGGCTTATATTGAAAGTAAATAACAAGAATGCCACAGTCGGACGTCTGAGCGACATCACATAAAGGGCTTATATTAAACAACTTAATATTTCAGTAGCTCATGAATTTAAATCATTCCACGGGAATATTCAAGTATGAGATAAAATATAGGTTAGTCCATCCACAGGAATAACAATGCAACCGGGTTTACCATTTAAGTTTGTTCACCGGGGATTTACCACGAGGACTGACATATATATGGATATACTGGCCATGGTCCTTGCTCACGGACACGATGACTCGGAAGGATTTGACTCTGCAGAGTTTGTACTTCAACCACAGCCAACGGATTTCAGTAGTCACAAGGACTAGTTCTGTTTACGGTGTTTTAGGAGAAACACATCTAACCAGTACACACCTATTTAACATTCCGATGCCAGGAATCACCCTCGGCCAACGTTCAAGAAAAACCTTGAGACGGGGAGGCTACAACCTCGCGTAGCATGGGATCAAATTTATATACGCGCGCTCTAAGGGGTGCCCCCCTCTCGGTCCCAACCGGAAACACCCATGCCCCCTGGCCGGATGACTCGCTTTAATCCAGGGCCATGGAACCCTCATCCCGGCCCCTCTATTTGGTGTGTACACGGAAAGAGGTTATCAACTTACTAAACCGTATTCTTTGCAGAAAACATATGGCAGCATGAAAGGGGAAGAACGGTAACGTGGCTCAGTCCACGTTAACGTTGGAGTTTAACGGATGACGTAAGACAGGCATGCTACAACAATACCATCTCACTACCTTTCATGTCATCACATGAACAGTTCATCTCTCAACAGAGATCACGATAACTTCGAAACACACGGTCAGTTGCCTTGCATGCAACGTAAAACTTACCGATGCTCATATGCCATGCACAACCATTCAAGCAAACATGCAAAACACCTATCATATCAAAGGTTAAAACATGCTTGCCTGGTTCAGAGAAGTCGGAGTCTAGCTCGGCGAAGTTCGCGGCTCCGTCACCTCTTTCGGAACCTACGGTATAGCGAAAACGTATACTAACGTGAAAATCATCGCGTGCATAAAAATTGTTCCAAATTTTTTCCAAATAAATACTATAAAAACTAGACAAAAATACAAGACTGACAGAAAAAGAATCATTCAAAAATCATCTTTTATTAAAATGTTATAAGGGTTTTAGTCTAGGGACTAATCTGTGATGAAATAGAGAAGATCCAGGGACTTAACTGAGAAAACAGAAAACGGTTCGGGGGAAAAGGCGCCAGCCCACAGAGAAAACGTATTTGCC
>NC_057799.1:149369236-149433273 GCF_018294505.1 Triticum aestivum | reverse complement strand
GGCGCCCGAAGGCTGCGGTGGTCGCCGGCGTCGAACCGCGGCGAGATAGGGAGATCGGAGGGTACCAAGAGATTCAGCGTTTTCTTCCGCCTCGGTGGGTGGTGGACTTGGTCGTCGGAGAGCACCACGTCGACGGCGACACTTTCTCCGGCGGACGGTGGTTCGGGCGATGGTGGAGAACTCCGGTGGGCGCTGCAAACTCCAAATTGAAGCGCGGGTCAGCAGAGTGGATGCATATGGAAGCTACTGGCAAGAGCGGAGAGGTAGAGGTGCACGCACGGGAGCGAATCAAGCTGGGTCCCGTGGCGGGTCGAGGCGGCCGCAGTTGGGGAAGAAGGCTCCCTCGGGGCTCTTCCAGTGGCTTGGCGGGGTCTTGGTGGAGTGCAGAGGTGGTGTGGGTTCGAGTTCGAGTTCGGGGCCTCTATTTATAGGTGATCCGAGGGGGTGGCCGTGAACGGGATTTCTCCGGCGAGCAATTACGGCGAGGCAGGGGTTGGTTAGGGGGTTTAGGGGGCTAGGCACCATCAGAGAAGATCACTGGTGTCGTTCCACTGCTAAACCTTGGTCGGGCAAGGCGTAATACGACGGTCCTCGACGGGGCGGCCGTACGGGCACGGCGGCGGCAGAGAGCGTGCTCCGCGCCTACCAGTCCACGACGAAGGATGGCAGCGCGCACGGGGGAGTGGAGGGCCACGCGGCGGCCTCCGGTGGCTTGGGAGGCGCTGGACGGCGCCGTCCACGCTACGCTTCTCTCTGGCAGCCGCAAAGCCGCTGCTGCCATCGCTCACGGGGTGGCGCACCTCCGCCTGCTCATCGCCGACGCCAGCTAGCCTCCGGACGAACATGCAGCGCGGGGATAAGAAGGCGGGGACAGGGAGCAAGGCGCCACCGCGGCACTGGCGAGATCGACAACGGGTTCTGAAGAAAACGACAGTGATCTCTGAAACTGTTCTCTGAATTTACCGAACATGATAGCAACAGTGTCCAGTAGGTGCTCGACGAAATGATTTGGCATGAAGAAAACAATTTCTGGAGCTGGGACTTGGTGAGGTGACCACTCAATGCAACCAGAGGCCGCCTGAATTTTCTCAGATTTTTGGGAGGAGATTTCAAATGAATTTCATCAAATTTGGCAAATAAGGTCCAAACTTGCAGCAAGAACAATTTGAAATATTTGAACTGGGGACCAGTGGATCTTCATGGATCTTGGTTGAGGGCTCTAAGGACTAGCTAGGGAAATTGGTTTGAAGGCAAAACTCAAAGTAGAAATGGTAGTTCCTTTGTAAACCTCCAATAGCCAAGGTAGAAGGGAGAAATATTTTTGATAAGAAAATAAATGAAAACAAATACATGGAGAGGTTCAACTTGCTGGATTTGAAGTATATCATGATCCAAAGATGAGGAAAGGCTCTTGGGAGGGGATTTCCACTTGGGTCATGGCAAGAGGGATTTTTTTGAAAAGGGCAAAAGATCACTCCAAAAGCCATAGGCTATTTAAAAGATTTTCAAAAGAAATATTTTTCCAAATGAAAAACCCTTGAGCCAAAATGAGATGAAAAACCTCCAAGACCAACAATCAAGTCTTGGGTGAATCCCAACAAAATATTTGTCACAAAAAGAAAAATTTTGAGAGGGAGAGTTCTTTAGAAGAAAATTTAAATACCCTCCTCCAATCCAAATAAAAGATTTTGATAAAACCAGAAATAAAATTTGGGTGTCACAACTGTCTACCCGGAGTAGAGAGTTAACACTTCTGAAAGACTGTGTCTCGGTCATCCGTTTCTCAAACACCATGAAGTGCGAGAATCCCAACGGAGGAGATCGAGTCTTGTGGGGAAAAGTGCGCAAACCTCTGCAGAGTGTACAATCTAATCATGGTTAGCCGTGTCCCCGGTTATGGACAATTTTTGAGTCTCTGGTCTTTGGATATTTATATTGATCTCATCATGTTACTTTAATTAATCTTGTTGGGTTAATGATGATACTTCATTGGGATTGAGATGCTGTCAACCATCTCAATGTTTAACAACCACCATGATAGTCAAATAAAATTTATTCCTTTGCAGTAGGGAAAAATTGGCTTTTCGCAAAAACATTATAACCATAGAGCTTTTCCACCAGCCATATATGCATGTAGTGATAGCCTTCGTTCATCATTTCTCTATGGTATGAATTTGCCAGCATATTCCATGTGCTGACCCGTTTTCGGGCTGCAACATTTCATGTTGCAGGATATCTTACGACGAGTAAGTGATACGTTAGGGTTATGATTTCTACACTCAACTTTGCCGTTGGTGTTGATGGGAATCCACAACCTTGTTACTTCCGCTATTTGGATTGAGGTAATAGTATTTACGTTACTTTATACATGTGATTTACCTCTGTTATAAATCCTCGAGTACTGTGTGTGTCAGCATACCGATCCAGGGATGACACTTAAGCACAGAGACTTGATCCATTCGGGTTGGGTCGCTACATGAGCCGCGGGAGTCCGGCTCCCGCATGGGAGCGCCGCCGCCGAGTCTGGTCGGACTCCGCCACTGCCTCGCACCCCCTCCCCCAAGTCGGCCAGCCCCCCTCTTTAAATAGCCACCGGCGCTGGCCGCTGCTCGCCACTGCCGCCGTCGCCGCTGCCGTCGCCGCCTCGCCACACGCCGCCGGAGCCGCCACCCCGCCTCTCCGTTGACCGCCGCCGGCCGAACCCCGTTTAACCGGTAAAAACCGTCCCGGTTCGCCGGTTATTCTTTCGGTTTTTTAAGTTCGGTTTAGTCAGGATAGATTGGTTTATTTTTTTGAGCGGTTAAATAGCGAACGTTCACCCGATTAGTTCTGTTAACGAATGAATTCGTTTGTTAGTCTCTGTTAGCGGACGTTCGTCCGATAGATTTTTCCTTTTTCGTTTTATTTTTTCAGCCAGAGACTTATCCGCGAATAGTTTTTTTATAGATTAGTCCCTGATCTTTAAACCCTCACTTCTTTTTGCTCGTTTATCCTAATCCAATAAAAACAATGCCAAATTCTTCGTCTTGATATCCTCTATTCAGATAAACAACTTGAACATGATTTTGAGAATTTAAAATTTGGTCTCAAGCAGATTTGAATTTTAACTTCTTTTGATCGTAGTTTGAGTTTCGTATCTCCGATTCGATTGATTCTTTTTGCAAATCGAAGCTCTTCACTTGAATTTTCTATTTGGATCTTTTAGTTTGGTTTTACCTTTGCATCTTATGCTTGAGTGCTTATTTATGCTATTGTTTGTTGACGATAGAGTTTCCAGAGTGCGAGGCTTGCTACTACGAATCTCTAGGGTTTTCCGATCGTCAGCAAGGCAAGTAACACTTTGATCATATCCCTTTATTACCTAGTTTTTATGCATTAGTTTCAACCCTCAAACATTGCATGACTAGGTTTTGATTACATGTGGGTGTGGGACATAGTTGATGAGGTAGGAATCCTATTGTCTTTTATCAAACCCCGGGCATCATACGTTATGCTTATACTACTTTGCTATGCTCGTAGACGTGGATTGGTATGTGAGATTGATGCAAGATGTGAGAGATTTTAACTAAGGGAAACTTAAGGTGGCTACTTTAATACACATCTGGGTGGATTGGTTGCGGGCACCTGGAGCAATCCAGTGATGTCCTAGGATATCCCGGAGTACCCGTGTGATTATCCTATGGTTTGCCACCCAGGCTCAAAAGGATCATAAGATTATTCATGGTAGAAACTTCCATGTGCAGCCATAAGCCATTATGGGCTCTGGCATAGTTGAGTATGTTGTGTGACCTCTTTCAGTGGTAGGCTAGCAGATGTAGGGGAAGTAGGTGGTACTGTCTACCCAGAGTAAAGAGTTAATGCTTCAGAAAGACTGTGTCTCGATCATCCGTTTCTCAAACATGATGTAGTGCGAGAAATTCAACGGAGGAGATCGAGTCTTGTGGGGAAAAGTGTGCAAACCTCTGTAGAGTGTAGAAACTAATCATGGTTAGCCGTGTCCCCGGTTATGGACATCTTGAGTATCTGGTACTTGAATTATTGATTTGATCTCATCACCCTACTTAATGAATTTGTTGGGTTATAATTATTACTTTGGGATTGAGTTGGAGGAACCTTCTCATTTAATTGTCAAAAACTTGGTAGTTAAATAAAATATATTCCTTTATTGTAGGAAAAAAATAGGCTTTATGCAAATGTTAACCTTAGAGCCCCCACCAGCCATATATGCATGTAGTGATAGCTGTTATTTGTTCATTGCTCTATAGTATTATCTTGCCAGCATATTCCATGTGCTGACCTACACGGCTACAACATATCATGTTGTAGAATTTTCAGATGAAGAGTAAGGTGCGCTAGGTCGCCGTCATGCAGTCAGTATTGCCGTGGAGTTGGATGGACTCATTTATCTTCGATGCTTCCGCAGTTATCTTATTTGGATGGCCTTCAGCCATATTACTATAATAAGTACTCTTTTTGAGACACTCGATGTTATAAGTGTGTGATTGGACTCTTTTATAAATCCTCGAGTATTGTGTGTGTCAGCAATACCGATCCAGGGATGACACTTAAGCACAGAGACTATGGTCCATTGGGATCAGGTCGCTACAAGAACGTCACGTTATATTGCCCCTTATGATAGCAACCTTTATTATGCAGTCTGTCGCTTTTATTGCTTTGCCATCATAAGTTCGTACAACGCTCAATTTTCTCTTACACTAAATGATATAACACTTTTAGAAGCAATTTTTATTGCCTTATTGCACCGATGACAACTTACTTGAAGGATCTTGTTCAATCCTTAGGTGGGTATGGTGGACTCTTGAAATAAGATTTGGGTTTAAGGGTTTTTGGATGCACAAGTAGTATCTCTACTTGGTGAGGAATTTTTGGCTAGCAAAGATGGGGGCAAGCACCACATGTTGAAGGATCTATGACAATATAACTTCTATGTGAATATGAACAAACATAAACCATTACGTTGTCTTCCTTGTCCAACGTCAACAATTTTGGCATATAATATTTTGATGGGGGCTCACAATCACAAAAGATTTCCATGATAGTATATTTGCATGTGAAAGTTCTCTTCCTTATACTAATTATTCGTGAATTGCTTGTATGACCAATATTGTGATTGTCAAGCCTCAAAAGATTTCACTTTCTAAACCCAATGTGAGGCTACCACTAGGCATGATATGATTTTAACTTCATGACATTCAATTTATTCAACAATTTACTCATAGGATATAAGTGAAGCACAAGAGTAAATGACAAGCTACTCCAAAGAGATATAAGTGACAACATGAGCATAATATTTCTTTCTCTCAAATTAATTTAAGTGAAGCAAGAGAGAATTTCTTCAAAAAATACTAAAGCACGCCATGCTCAAAAAGATTTTAGTGAAGCACTAGAGCAATTCCAAAGAAAAAGAGCTTCGTTGACGGGATGTGAATGCCGCTTACCTAGCCTCCCTGGCAACTATTTGAGGACTCTATTTTAGTGAAAAACTTTCAGATCTAAGTATTTTATTAAAACAGCAAGCAAAACAAAACAAAACGACATTCCAAGAAGAGCACACATCATGTGAAGAACCAAAAATTTAGGCTCAACCGATACTAACCGATAATTTGTTGAAGAAGAAAGGTGGGATGCCTACCGGGGCATCCCCAAGCTTATATGCTTGAGACTTCTTGAAATATTATCTTTGGATGCCTTGGGCATCCCCAAGCTTGAGATTTTGTGTCTCCTTAATTCTTGTCGTATCACGGTTTTCCTAAATCTCAAAAGCTTCATCCACACAAAACTCAACAAGAACTCGTGAGATAAGTTAGTATAAACTAATGCAAAAACCTTATCATTCTCTACTGTAGCAAATCACTAAAATTATTATTCAACATTGTATACTAAATGCCTCTACATATTTGATACTCCTGTCCTCAAGTAGAATCATTAAACAAGCAAACATATGCAAACAATGCAAACATAATAGCAATATGCCAAAACAGTACGGTCTGTAAAGAATGCCAGAGTATCAATACTTATTCAGCTCCAAACATTATGAAATTCTACCACACTGTACAAAATTTATAAGATCTTATTATGCAAAAAGTTTCAACATTTTATCACATTCTGACTTTCCTCGGGAATTTTTGCAATATCGATAAACTTTATGTTTTCATACAGCAGTATGTATACTTGCAAGATAAGCATGGCAAAGGATATCAATGCCACTTTTATTGAAGTAAAAGATGCAAAACATTATTCTAAATAACAGCAAGCAAATTCCTAACAAAATAAATTGATGCTCCAAGCAAAACACATATCATGTGACGAATGAAAACATAGCTCCAAGTGAGGTTACCGATAATGTTGGAGACGAAAGAGGGGATGCCTTCCGGGGCATCCCCAAGCTTATTTGCTTGGATATTCCTTGGATATTAACTTGGGGTGCGTTGGGCATCCCCAAGATTAGGGTCTTGTCACTCCTTATTCTCATCAAATCGATATCTCACCCAAAACTTGAAAACTTCAATCACACAAAACTTAACGGAACTTCGTGAGATAGGTTAGGTATGATGATTTCAATGATGCTCGCATAAAAGCTAAGAATTGAAACATAAAGAGAACATCATGCATCATGAGTTCCTCTCTTATAATAATTTTCAGTAGCATCATGAATAGATTCATCAACATAACCATTACATAAATCATTCTTTTCATGATCCACAAGCATAGAAAATTTATCTCTCTTTATGGCATACATGGCATCATAATAATCATCATAGATAGCAACTTCATTGTCATAATCAATTGAAACCTCTTCCAAAATAGTGGATGTATCACTAAATAAAGTCATGACCTCTCCAAATCCACTTTCATCCATATAGTCATCATATATAGGTGGCATGCTATCATCATAATAAATTTTCTTATCGAAAGTAGAAGAAATCAAAGGATCATATTCATTAAGCAACGCATCCCCAAGCTTAGGACAAGCATTATTTCTAGAAAATAAATCTTAAAACATATCATACTCATTAATCATAGCATCCCCAAGCTTGTGGTCTTGCATATCATAAGCATAATCATTCTCATCATAAATAGTATGAATAGCACCAATGGTATAACAATTGCTATCATCATAATTTCCCACGTTGGTGCCAAAAAGATTTCCAAGATTATAAGAAGTATGATTATCTTCCCAATCATAATCATCACAACAAGCAATAGTCATAACAAAATCATCATCAAGTGCATCATCTTCCACAATTATTTTTGATTCATTTTCATGAGGCACGACAATAATAGGAGCAACATTATTTGGGAGAGATACTTCTTTTCTTCTTCTTCACCACATCATGTGTGGTTTTAATTAATCTTTTCAACCTTCTTATTGATGAGATTGGTTGGATAGGAAGCTCCTCCTCGTTACCTAATTCATCATAATAAACACTAGGAGGGTATTGGGAAATATTTTCCCTTTCATTAGTACTCTCTTCATATTCTATTTGTTTTCTTGACTTTAGATAGCTGGCAATATAAGGATTATCAATGCAATTTATCGCACAAAACATATAAATTTCCTCTAGATCAAAATCAAGAAATCTCTCGAGATTAAATTTTGGATACCCTTAGTTACACGTTTCATTTCTTCATACCCCAAAAGAAGACTAAGCTCTTTATGATACTCAAGGGTAATCAAGTTATCACAATTTTTGGACAAGATTTGATCATGAAAGAATTTGCATTGGAGATTTAAATGACAATGTTCATTGCAAAGTTCACAAGGATGGCGAAAAAAAATCTTTCAGCACAATCATCTAGCCTCTCTTGCAACTTTTTTGTTTCTAAATATTTATGCTTCTTACAAAATCTATCTTCCCTTTTTGGTGTGTGATACGTCTCCAACGTATCTACTATTTTTTATTATTCCATGCTATTATATTATCCATCTAGAATGTTTTATATGCATTTATATGCTATTTTATATGATTTTTGGGACTAACCTATTAACCTAGAGCCCAGTGCCAGTTTCTATTTTTTCCTGTTTTTTGAGTATCGCAGAAAAGGAATACCAAACGGAGTCCAATTGACGTGCCAATTTTTGATGATTTTTATGGACCAAAAGAAGCCCCCGGAGTAAAAGAGTTGGGCCAGAAGAGTCCCGGGCCGTACACGAGGGGGCGCGCCCTACCCCCCCTGGGCGCATCCCCCTATCTCGTTGACGACTCGGAGACCCCCCTGACGTGAGACCTACGCCAAAAATTCCTATAAATACAGAAACCTCCAGAAAATAACCTAGATCGGGAGTTCCGCCGCCGCAAGCGTCTGTAGCCATGAAAAACCAATCAGGACCCTGTTCGGGCACCCTGCCGGAGGGGGGATCCCTCACCGGTGGCCATCTTCATCATCTCGGAGCTCTCCATGACGAGGAGGGAGTAGTTCACCCTCGGGGCTGAGGGTATGTACCAGTAGCTATGTGTTTGATCTGTCTCTCTCTCTCTCTCTCTCTCTCTCTCTCTCTCTCTCTCGTGTTCTTGATTTGGCACGATCTTGATGTATCGTGAACTTTGCTATTATAGTTGGATCTTATGATGTTTCTCCCCCTCTACTCTCTTGTATTGGATTGAGTTTTCCCTTTGAAGTTATCTTATCGGATTGAGTCTTTAAGGATTTGAGAACACTTTATGTATGTCTTGCATGTGCTTATCTGTGGTGACAATGGGATATTCACGTGATCTACTTGATGTATGTTTTGGTGATCAACTTGCGGGTTCCGTGACCTTGTGAACTTATGCATAGGGGTTGGCACACGTTTTCGTCTTCACTCTCCGGTAGAAACTTTGGGGCACTCTTTCAAGTTCTTTTTGTTGGTTGAATAGATGAATCTGAGATTGTGTGATGCATATCGTATAATCATACCCACGGATACTTGAGGTGAAACTGGAGTATCTAGGTGACATTAGGGTTTTGGTTGATTTGTGTCTTAAGGTGTTATTCTAGTACGAACTCTAGGATAGATCGAACGGAAAGAATAGCTTCGTGTTATTTTACTACGGACTCTTGAATAGATCGATCAGAAAGAATAACTTTGAGGTGGTTTTGTACCCTACAATAATCTCTTCGTTTGTTCTCCGCTATTAATGAGTTTGGAGTGACTCTTTGTTGCATGTTGAGGGATAGTTATATGATCCAATTATGTTATTATTGTTGAGAGAACTTGCACTAGTGAAATTATGAACCCTAGGCCTTGTTTCCTAGCATTGCAATACCATTTACGCTCACTTTTATCATTGGTTAACTTGCTGTTTTTATATTTCCAAATTACAAAAACCTATATCTACCATCCATATTGCACTTGTATCACCAGCTCTTCGCCGAACTAGTGCACCTATACAATTTACCATTGTATTGGGTGTGTTGGGGACACAAGAGACTCTTTGTTAATAGGTTGCAGGGTTGCTTGAGAGAGACCATCTTCATCCTACGCCTCCCACGGATTGATAAACCTTAGGTCATCCACTTGAGGGAAATTTGCAACTGTCCTACAAACCTCTGCACTTGGAGGCCCAACAATGTCTACAAGAAGAAGGTTGTGTAGTAGACAACAGTGTGCAATCGCACTCCCAATTCACTCTGCAAAAAGTGACATGCTTAAGAATCATTTTTGTCATGACTTGTGCAATCATCATTAGCATTTTGGATATTCAACGAATTCATACTAACAACATTGCAATCATGCTTATCATTCAAATATTTTGTGCCAAGCATTTTATCAACCTCTTCTTCTAACAATTGAGCACAATTTTCCGAACCATCATTTTCAAGAAAGATATTATAAAGATGTTCAATAATATGATGCAACCTGAATTCCATTTTTTGTAGTTTTCTTTTATAAACCAAACTAGTGATAAAACAAGAAACTAAAAGATTCAATTGCAAGATCTAAAGATATACCTTCAAGCACTCACCTCCCCGGCAACGGCGCCAGAAAAGAGCTTGATGTCCACTATGCAACTTTATTCTTGTCAACACGTGTTGGGCCTCCAAGCGCAGAGTTTTCTAGGACAGTAGCAATTTTCCCTCAAGTGGATGACCTAAGGTTTATCAATCCGTGAGAGGTGTAGGATGAAGATGGTCTCACTCAAACGACCCTGCAACCAAATACAAGAAACCTCTTGTGTCCCCAACACACCCAATACAATGGCAAATTGTATAGTTGCACTAGTTCGGTGAAGAGATGGTGATAAAAGTGTAATATGGATGGTAGAAATATATTTTTATAATCTGAATAAGTAAAAACAGCAAGGTAGCAATTAGTAAACGGGCACAAAAACAGTATTGCAATGCTTGAAAATGAGGCCTAGGGTCCGTACTTTCACTAGTGCAACCTCTCAACAATGCTAACATAGTTGGATCATATGATTATCCCTCAAAGTGCAACGAAGAATCACTCCCGAGTTCCTATTAGCGGAGAACAAAAGATAGAAATTGTTTGTAGGGTACGAAACCACCTCAAGCTATTCTTTCCGTTTGATCTATCCTAGAGTTCGTACTAAAATAACGCAAGCTATTCTTTCCGATCGGTCTAATAAAGAGTTCGTACTAAAGTAGCACCAAAGCAAATTCATATCCATAATACTCAATCCACACAAAGAACTACAAAGAGACCCCAAAGTTTCTATCGGAGAAAAGATAAAAAACGTGCATCAACCCCTATGCATAGATTACCCCAATATCACCGCGGGAATCTGCGAGTTGAATGCCAAGACACATATCAAGTGAATCAATATGATACCCCAATTGTCACCTCAAGTATGCATACCGCAAGACATACATCATGTGTTCTCATCTCTGAATATTCAATCCGACAAGACAAAACTGCAAAGGGTAAAGACTCAATTCATCACAACAAGAGTATAGAGGGGAGAAACATCATATGATCGACTATATTAACAAAGCCTATGATATAGATCACGAGAGAGAGAGATTAAACACATAGCTACTGCTACAAACCCTCAGCCCCGAGGGTGGACTACTCCCTCCTCATCGTGGTGGCCGCCGGGATGATGAAGATGGCCACCAGAGATGATTCCCCCCTCCGGCAGGGTGCCAGAACGGGTCTAGATTGGTTTTCGGTGGCTACGGAGCCCTGCGGCGGCGGAACTTCTGATCTAGGTTAACCCCGAGGGGTTTCAGAATATTTGGGAATTTATAGTGCAGAGAATGGGTACGGGAGGCCACCGAGATGGGCACAACCCACCTGGGCGCGCCAAGAGGCGCGCCAAGAGATTGATTTCCTGCAATGTAAAAAACAAGCAAAAACAGCAACTGGCACTGGGCACCGGGTCAATAGGTTAGTCCCAAAAAATGATATAAAGTTGCTATAAAATGATTGTAAAACACCCAAGAATGATGAAATAACCGCATGAATACTTCATAAATTATAGATACGTTGGAGACGTATCAGGCAACATTGAGTCGTTTCATCTCCACATTAGGAGAAAAGGCACTGCCAGTTTACCGCCTGCTCCGACCACCAACCACTTCGAGTGGAGTGATGTGGCAACAACCGGATTGGAAGAGATAAAAACCTTGTTAGAAAGCAACCCAATCCTTGCCGCACCAAACATCGGCGATCCTATGTTGCTCTACATATCCGCAACTCACCAGGTGGTGAGCGCTGTGCTCGTCATCGAACGAGAGGAAGAGGGACACAAATTCCCACTCCAAAAACTAGTATACTATGTATCGGCAGTCCTCACACCATGCAAATCTCGATACCCACACTATCAAAAGATAGCGTATGCGGTCTTTATGGCATCCCGGAAGCTGCAACATTACTTTCGAGAGTGTTCGATCACGGTGGCTTCCGAAGTATCCCTCAATGACGTCATAAACAATCGAGACACCACCGGGCGCATTGCAAAATGGGCCATCGAGCTCTTACCATTTGAAATAACATACAAGCCACGCCGGGCTATTAAATCTCAGGTGTTGGCCGACTTTGTCGCCGAATGGACAGAAGTCGAACTCCCTAAAGAGTACATCACATATTCCAACTGGGTGATGTACTTCGACGGCTCTAAAATGTTAGCCGGATTAGGGGCCGGCATCATCCTAACATCCCCTACGGGGGACACAGTCCGGTACATATTACAAATCATGTATACGGACTCCAACAATGCAGCCGAATATGAGGCACTATTGCACAGTCTCCGGATGGCTGTTTCTACGGGCATACAACGTCTCGAAGTGCGGGGGGACTCGAACCTCACAATATCCCAAATAAATGGAGAATTCAATGCGAAAGATCCAAAGATGGCGGCATACCGTAACGCCGTACTCAAAATATCAGCTCGGTTTGAGGGGCTCAAATTCCATCACGTAGCTCGAGACAACAATCAGGCAGCATACATCCTTGCTCGTATGGGTGCTAAGCGCGACCCCGTCCCACCCAACACTTTTGTTGAAAGGCTTTTGAAGCCATCCATGGTATGGCAGGACGAGAACGGCGATACTAGTCGGGCGCCGATCATACCCTCAGATGTCGAACACAATTCTAATGACATCGGAGGCTCGGAAATTGAAGTGACACCTTCCGCCCATGTAATTATGGTTGTCATTGCCCCATGGACCGAACCCTTCCTAGCCTACCTTAATAGGCGAGAGCTCCCTGATGACCAGAACGAGGCCCGTCGTATAGTTTGATGTTCGAAAGCCTACAAAGTTCATGAAGGAGAACTCTACAAGAAAAGTACTACTGGAGTTCTTCAAAGATGTATCTCCGAAGAGGAGGGGCGACAGCTCTTGGCCAAAATACATGCTGGCCTCGGCGGCCATCAAGCCGCAGCTCGGGCCCTCATAAGCAAGGCCTTTCGTACAGGTTTCTTCTGGCCCACGGCCTGAGCAGATGCACAGGCCCTTGTATAGCGCTGTGTCGGGTGCCAGCTCTTTGCCAAACAAAGCCACATGCCGCCCACAGCCCTAACAGCAATCCCCATTACCTGGCCTTTCGCGGTCTGGGGGCTAGACATGGTCGGACCCCTTAAAGGGGGAAGCCATAAGAAGAAATATTTACTGGTTATGGTGGATAATTCACTAAGTGGATAGAGGCCAAACCAGTAAAAATGGCTGAAGCCGGACCGGTGATAGATTTTATCTCCGGCGTCGTACACTGTCATGGTGTCCCACATAGTATTATTACTGACAATGGCTCTAATTTCACAGCCGATGAGGTAAAAAAATTGGTGTGCTAATCTTGGTATCAAACTCGATTACGCCTCCGTATATCACCCTCAAACAATCGGTCAAGTCGAATGGGCCAATGGCCTGATAATGAGTGGCATCAAACCCAGACTAGTGCGATCCCTAAAGGAGTAACACTGGGTCAAGGAGCTCGAATCCGTACTCTGGGGGCTATGGACCATGCCCAACCGCATGACCGGATACACACTGTTCTTCATGGTGTACGGCGCAGAGGCTGTCTTGCCCTGCGATATTATTCATGACTCACCTCGAGTGCGCATGTCTGAGGAGAGAGAGGCCGAGCTCGATCAGCAGGACGACTTAGATAGCCTGGAGGAGGAGCGCAATGTCTCAAAAGCCGGTTCCGCATTCTACCAACAACAGGCTCGAAGATACCAAAGCAGAGAAGTGCATGCAAAGACTTATAATGTCGGTGAACTCGTTCTACGCCTACCAGAGAAGAAAAAGGACAAACTCAAACCCAAATGGGAGGGTCCCTTCATTATAGATGAAGTTCTCACTGGAGGAGCCTATCGCCTTCGCAATGCATCGGATAATCGCTTAGAGCCGAACCCATGGAATGCTGCTCGGCTCCGAAGATTCTACCCCTAAGTTCGGACACATACCTTTGTTCGTTCCCTTTTCTCCTTTTCAATTTTTGCTTTTTTAGTTTCTATACGATTTCTAGCGTGTGTTCGGGTAAGTCTCACACTTGAGGGGTATACATCCTTAAATCTACACACCCCACCATAACTGGGGGCTTCTCTCAATAGAAGCTTATTATTATTTTGAGCATAAAGCTCACCATATATGTGTGTCGTTTGCTCATATACGTCCTTTCTTCGCCATTATATGCACCTCTATGACTTAAGTTTTTGCCAAGCTGGGTTGCCTAGCTCCTATGCTTATGCCCTACATTCCTGCTTGTTTGGTTAGGGCACAAAGGGAGCACCTCTGTGATTGTTACAACCGGGTCATTCGGAAATGTACCTCAGATGGGTGAAGCCGAAAGCTAGCGTTCTCAAGAGAATAATTGGTCGGCGGACAAAACGATGAACTGCCTTTGTTGCAATATAAACTCTCAAAATATAAAAGCTTGTGTGAGTTTTTAGCATCACAGCTTAGGCATGCATAAAAAACGCATGCTGAACTAGAGAGAGGAACCCTTAACGGAACTATTCTCTCTGGAAGATGTTTCTTATGTTAAAAAAGTAATATAACATAACTCCCCGAATACAGTTTGTCTGTTCAAGCACTATGACCGGATTGCCAGGTTTCCGAACATACGTGGTGTTCACCACGGGTACAATATTCGGAAAAACTCCAATCCTTGGGTCTTGGAGGTTAAAGCGGAAGGTCTGCCATGACAATCTTTTAAAATTCGGCCACAGATAAGTTTGATGATAAAGTGTATTCTTACATGAAATCAGACACCTACTCTTCATTTATATCATCTATAAGGCTGTCTAGTTTACAGTCTTGTTGTGAAAATTTGGCGGCTGTCTTTACTTGGTCATACAGCAAGCTAACAGGAAATTCTTGTCCGTATGGTCCCCGAGGTCTGACCCGGGCCATATGATTCGGATCAAGTCCGGTATACCGCGTTTTCACCATGGCCCAGGCTTCTCATGTGCCTTCTCGACATTCTGATGTCTTCCGTAGTTCAAAGCGACGTCGAGCTCCCTTGAATAAATTCACGAGCTCCTCCATAATTTCTGGAGGAGAATCAAATGGCCATAAAGCCTTCACCATATTCCTCATGGCTTTTTGAGCTCGCTCGTGTACCTTGGATAGCTCTTGCAGCAAGTCGCCTTGAAATTGGACACTTCTCCCTCAGGCCGCCTAGTTAACAAACCTATAGGAACAATTTCGTAAAACTTTCCATCAGGAGATTGTGTGAAAGTAAGGTTAAAGGACATACTGAATATGCCGTCTTTCAGCTTTCTGTTCTCCTTCAAGGCATCCGACAGCTGGGCTCATACGTCCTTTAGCTCTTCGGCTTACTTGATGTTCGCATCCTGTAGTTTGTTCTTCTCATCAATGGTCCGTGTTAATATACGTTGACCAGCGGCTTCTTGCCCTTCAACATGTTGTTTTTTCGGCTATGCAGCCCTTAGCCTCTCCTCCAACTGATCTGTCGATCCTGCTGCTATAAAAAAAACAATGCATATTTAAAATCATTGTTAACGCAGAATCGTATTTTCCGGACACTGTTGTGCTTACCATCAGGTGCCTTCTCGGATTTCTTTAAATTTTCCAGTTCGGCGGTGACAACAGTTAGCTTGGTCCGACATTCTTCATGCTCCTTGGACAATGTGTTGTTTTTCTCCGTGAGTACCTGATGATATAACGACACTTAAATCAGTTGGGTCAACTGCTTCAAGTCTCTGGGGCTACTGGCATATGACCATGTCAAATTGTGTCAAATTTCACCTGTATTTTCTTTGAGAACAGCTAAATAACTCCGGCAAGGCCGTCTTGAACGGCTCAGATATAGGCATCTGTCGAATTCAATGCGGTGAATTCTTGTTCGGACAAGGCCGGAGAACGTTAGCTTCCTTCAAGCGACGGTGATTCATCACACTTTCCACTCCAGAATTCATGACCGACATGTCATCCAAATCCTCTTGAGGAGTCGGGATGGGCGCGGCATTCGCTTGCGGCCTAGCTGACGAGTCTGGCACCAGATTAGTGGACATTTGGCTAATCGGGCGTTTTCCTCCTGTTTGGCGTGTACTCCTCCTAAGAACAAAAGATAAAAGAAGGAGAGACTCTTAAACAATCCAGACTCGTGCCTAGGCATGCAT
Organism: Triticum aestivum; assembly: GCF_018294505.1. Classification (NCBI taxonomy): domain Eukaryota; kingdom Viridiplantae; phylum Streptophyta; class Magnoliopsida; order Poales; family Poaceae; genus Triticum; species Triticum aestivum. Next base: position 149,417,221 of record NC_057799.1, on the reverse strand, counting down.
TAAGCATACATCCCTCTTGGAAGACTGTGAAGTCTCCGTAGTACTCTCGGTCCTTTTCCGTTTTGAACGATGGCCTTGCGTGGGGACCGCCCTCGAGGAGTTACGGTCCTTGGAGCGCCGATCCTGATAAAACCCGGATTAGTACAATAGGAAAGGATACAAATGAGGATCTCTTCTTAGGAAGCTTCTGGATACTCACGATGCAGAATGGGTAAAGGCGAGGGTAGTCGGCGATGATGGCCACTTCCGAACTGTCAAGGCTCGCCTGATAGAATACCCCATCATCGAATTCTATATATATATACATATATATATATATATATATATATATATATATATATATATATATATATCTGGATCCTCACAAAAGCCAGGATCCTTGCCGCGATTATGATCCTCCGGCTGAGGAGCAGGACAGTAGACATCCTCGATCATACTCCTCCATGACTAAGTTGGTGGCAATAAAAAGTACAACTGATTATTGTCTGTAATGCAGTAAAATAAGCTCAAACGAATCGAGATCTTACTTATTCAACATGGGTGCATGGAATAGGCCTCCCGACAGTCTAACCAGAGAAAATCTTCTTTTACACCCTTTTACAGATCGGCCAAAATGGAGGCCAGTTCGACTGGGGTATCCGGACCCTGTCGTCTGTAACGGGACGCATCGTCTTCTCCATTGTAGCAACATAAAGGAGTTACTCTGGATTGAAGAGGCCGCACGCACCTCTTTATTGCGATCGCCATGACTTCAACTATTGAGAGTTCGGAGTGGGCCAGCAGCCTAACCTTGGCGACCAACCTCTGTATCTCCACATTGTCCTCTTCTTTGGGACTTCGGGGACGCCAGTTGAGGCGCTTCTTTAAAGGAGCGCTGTAAAACTCTGGGAGGCCACTACAAAATGGGTCCGGCAGTGGACGTCATCCACATAAAACCATTCCGCAGACCACTGCAGGTATACCTCTTTAGGTGTTCCCACGAGGTATCCGGTCCCGGCTATACGACACACTTCGGCACCTCCCACCTCAAATATAGAACCTCCTCGGTGGCGGGGAACGAGACAGAAAAACTTCCGCCATAATTCAAAATGGGCCTCGATGCCCAAAAATAGCTCGCAGAGGGCGACAAAGCCGGAGATGTGCAAAATTGAACCTGGGGTGAGGTTGTGTAGTTGGATGCCGTAAAATTCCAGTAACCCCCTGAGAAGGGGATGGATTCGAAATCCTAGGCCCCACAACAAGAATGGGACGAAGCACACCCTCTCCTCCTTACTGGGGTTGGGGAATTCTCTGCCATCGCATCGTCACCTATTGAATACAATCCCACTCGAACGGAGACTAGATCCGCGGGGGGATATAGCCTTGCGTCTGGAGCCGGCTTAACTGAAGATGAGGCATGGAGCAACTCTGCCAATCGCCCTCTTGAGGGCCATGGGGGCGTGAGGAAGAGCCTGGGGCGCTAGTCATGGTGGAAGGCTTTGCTCATGGCTGGACTTGGCGATTTTCTTTCTGCGCGATGTGGGATGCCGTTTGGAGATCTGTATCATTTCATATAGACGCCATCCGAGCATGGTAAAAGACTTACTTACAAAAAAGTATGGATCGTTCATATTCACTCGGCGTGCGGAAATCGAAGCGTCAGCAGGGGTAATTGTAAAAGACATTAAGATTATCACAAGATTGTCATCAGTCCAGATGATAATAAAGAACCCGCCTTGCAAAGCCGAAGACATGAGCCAAATACTACTCGTCATTGAAGGAAAGTTCGGGGGCTACCGAGGGAGTCCTGGATTATGGGGTCCTCGGCCGTCCGAGCTGATGGCATGGGCCGGACTGATGGGCCGTGAAGATACAAGATAGAAGGCCTTCCCCCGTCTCCGGATGGGACTCTCCTTTGCGTGGATGACAAGCTTGACGTTGGAGATGTAGTTTCCTTCCTTTGTAAACTGACTTTGTATAACGTAGGCCCCTTTGGTGTCTATATAAACCGGAGGGTTTAGTCCGTAGAGGCCATCACAATCATACAGGCTAGTCATCTAGGGTTTAGCCATCACGATCTCGAGGTAGATCGACTCTTGTAACCCCTATACTCATCAAAGTCAATCAAGCAGGAAGTAGGGTATTACCTCCATTAAGAGGGCCCGAACCTAGGTAAACATCGTGTCCCCCGTCTCCTGTTACCTTCAATCTTCAGACGCATAGTTCGGGACCCCCTACCCGAGATCAGCCGGTTTTGACACCGACATGGACCATGCGGTAATTTTGCTTATTTTTCCTTATACTTTTCGGTTTTATGCATCAATTTCTATTCGGGTAGGTCAAATTGATAGATGAGCATGCTTGTTCAAGAGTTCTCTGAGAACTCATAGTCAAAAGAAGAGAAAGAGGAAGATGATGATGGTTTTCAAATGGCCATGGTGATGATAATGGAGGAACTAAAATACTAGAGCACATTCTTAGCTGAGGCATAGGTACATTTGTCGCAATAGGATAGATGGCCATGCCAAGAGACAGAGGGATTATTTTGTCGACAATGCGGTGTATCCCAATAACCTACTCATGCAATGTTTCATAGTTCACGAGAGCTCTTTATGTTGAATTTGTGTCGGATATTGTGTACAAGTAGGGTTACATTTAGAGTTGGTGTTGTACTAGTGTTGGACAAATGGTAGCATGGTATTGCATGCAAAATTGCGGTGTAATCATCAAAGAAGGGAGATGAACTAATCTCGCATAGAAAAATGCTAATAGATAGATACATCATCAGTCTACCACAAACACAAGTTGTACACCGTAACCCTAGTTATTAAGAACTATATATATTACAATGCTGGAAAATGAATCAAAGTACAAAAACATGCATTAAAAACATGCAATTGAGGCGGTTTTGTCCCTGCGTAGTAAAACTACATGTAATATCCCAATGGAGGCAGTTATTATTGTTATCGAAAATACCGAAGGTGGTTAAAACATGAAACTGCCTTTAGTAGAAGGTTTAAGCGGTTACTTTTTTGAACGACTTCTAGGTTGTCCACATTGTAGGCGGTTTAAAACCCCTAGCACTGCCGCCACCATGTTCACCTCCCAAAGCGTGTAGGATCCTGAGTGTGAATTCATTGTGGACTGCCATCGGAGACTTACCGAGGCCTCCAACGAGAGAAGGTGATGTTGTCACAGACCTGATGGCAAAAATTGGAAAAAGGAGTTAAAAATGGTTAGTCACCTATTCCGCCCCTCCCCTCTCCCTCCTCTATAAATTGAACAATCCTTTCAAAGATGGTCACTCAAAAACATCAAAAATCCGACATCTGATTTTATCAGATTTCACTATAAATTGAATGTCTAATTTTTTAGCATGTCAAATCGAGCTCCCGAGATGGAAAATTATGTTGTGGCGAGGATGATAATTTCCTTTAGAAAGCATGGCAATCCTTGCCATGTTCAGTTTTTTGCCAGGATTTGCTATGTTTGTTAAAGAAAATTGCCATCCTCGCGACACCATAATTTGCGATAAAATGTGATGTCAGGATTTGTCATGCTTGATGATGGAAAATACCATGTTCGCGGCAATATAATTTACCACCCCGGACATCAGATTTGCTATGCTTAAAAATCTGACGTCTTATTTGTAGTAAAATCCTATATTTTGTGATATTTTTGGTATTGATCTAGTTATGTTTTGAGAATCACTAGTAACATATCGTTTAATTATATGTTGACTCTTTTTACGAGTCATGAAGTTATCATGTAGTAAGTGTGTATGAATTACCAGACTATTCATGAATAGTTATCGATAAAGAAAAAACAACAATAATGTAAACAAACTAACATTTTCTTCAAAATGCCTTTTGCACGACCCCATCTACGTCGTTGATGTGTGTGCACACGCTACCACGAGTTATCTAACCCGAAGATGTCCGTCAACCTCACTTTATATCACATCCTCATCTATGCTCCCCCTCAAGTCCCCGCACTCTGATGGTCAATCCAGCCACCCACTAGTCCACCATCGTTCTCTCACCACTGCCGCCGGTGATGGTCATCTATGAGATGTCCTTCCTCGTCCGCCATCCTCCACAGTGTTGCACCTCTTGTGCTCGCAGCCGCCGTCTTCTCCCTCAGTCTTGATGTACCTCTCCCCACCTTCCACCACTCAACACGCATGGACGCCACCAAAAAACATATCTCTGTCCCAGCTTTAGGTGGTGATACGTCTCCAACGTATCTATAATTTTTGATTGTTCCATGCTATATTATATTCTGTTTTGGACATTATTGGGCTTTATTATACACTTTTATATTATATTTGGGACTAACCTATTAACCGGAGGCCCAGCCCAGAATTGCTGTTTTTTGCCTATTTCAGAGTTTCGCAGAAAAATAATATCAAACGGAGTCCAAACGGAATGAAACCTTCAGGAACGTGATTTTCAGAACGAACATGATCCAGAGGACTTGGACCCTACGTCAAGACATCAACCAGGAGGGCACGAGGTTGGGGGGTGCGCCTACCCCCCAGGGAGCGCCCTCCACCCTCGTGGGCCCCACGTTGCTCCACCAACGTACTTCTTCATCCTATATATACCTACGTACCCCCAAACTACTAGATACGGAGCCAAAAAGCTAATTCCACCGCCGCAACCTTCTGTACCCGTGAGATCCCATCTTGGGGCCTGTTCCGGATCTCCGCTGGAGGGGGCATTGATCACGGAGGGCTTCTACATCAACACCATAGCCTCTCCGATGATGTGTGAGTAGTTTACTTCAGACCTTCGGGTCCATAGTTATTAGCTAGATGGCTTCTTCTTTCTTTTTGGATCTCAATACAATGTTCTCCCCCTCTCCCGTGGAGATCTATTCGATGTAATCTTCTTTTGCGGTGTGTTTGTTGAGACCGATGAATTATGGGTTTATGATCAAGTTTATCTATGAACAATATTTGAATCTTCTCTGAATTCTTTTATGTATGATTGGTTATCTTTGCAAGTCTCTTGAAGTGGTCTTTTGTTTTCTTTCGCTAACGGAGCTCACGAGATTTTCTGCTGAGTTTTGTGTTGTGAAGTTTTCAAGTTTTGGGTGAAAGATTTGATGGATTATGGAACAAGGAGTGGCAAGAGCCTAAGCTTGGGGATGCCCATGGCACCCCAAGATAATCGAAGGACACCTAAAAGCCAAAGCTTGGGGATGCCTTCCGGATGCCCCGGAAGGCATCCCCTCTTTCGTCTACTTCCATTGGTAATTATACTTGGAGCTATATTTTTATTCACCACATGATATGTGTTTTGCTTGGAGCGACTTGTATTATTTGAGTCTTTATTTGTTAGTTTACCACAATCATCCTTGCTGTACACACCTTTTGAGAGAGTCACACTTGAATCGGAATTTATAAGAATACTCTATGTGCTTCACTAATATTTTTTGAGCTATATAGTTTTGCTCTAGTGCTTCACTTATATCTTTTAGAGCATGGTGGTGGATTTGTTTTATAGAAACTATTGATCTCTCATGCTTCACTTATATTATTTTGAGAGTCTTAAAATAGCATGGCAATTTGATTTAATCATAATATCATGAGAAATTTGATGCTTGATACTTGTTTTGAGATATAAAGGTGGTAATATCATAGTTGTGCTAGTTGAGTAATTGTGGAATTGAAAAATACATGTGTTGGAGTTTGTGATTCCCGTAGCATGCACGTATGGTGAACCGTTATGTAACGAAGTTGGAGCATGAAGTATTTGTTGATTGTCTTCCTTTGTGTGGCGGTCGGGATCGCGCGATGGTTAACTCCTACCAACCCTTCCCCTAGGAGCATGCGTAGTAGTACTTTGCTTCGAGGGCTAATAAATTTTTGCAATAAGTATATGCGTTCTTTATGACTAATGTGAGTCCATGGATTATACGCACACTTACCTTTCCGCAATTTTCTAGCCTCTTCGGTACCGCGCATTGCCCTTTCTCACCTTGAGAGTTGGTGCAAACTTCGCCGGTGCATCCAAACCCCGTGATATGATACGCTCTATCACACAGAAACCTCCTTATATCTTCCTCAAAACAGCCACCATACCTACCTATCATGGCATTTCCATAGCCATTCCGAGATATATTGCCATGCAACTTTCCACCATTTCATTTATCATGACACGCTCCATTATTGTCATATTGCTTTGCATGATCATGTAGTTGACATTGTATTTGTGGCAAAGCCACCGTTCATAATTCTTTCATACATGTCGCTCTTGATTCATTGCATATCCCGGTACACCGCCGGAGGCATTCATATAGAGTCATATTTTGTTCTAAGTATTGAGTTGTAATTCATGAGTTGGAAGTAAATAAAAGTGTGATGATCATCATTATTAGAGCATTGTCCCAAGTGAGGAAAGGATGATGGAGACTATGATTCCCCCACAAGTCGGGATGAGACTCCAGACTAAATAAAAAAAGGCCATAAAAAAGAAAGAGAAAGGCCCAAATAAAAAATGAGAGAAAAAGAGAGAAGGGACAATGTTACTATCCTTTTACCACACTTGTGCTTCAAAGTAGCACCATGATCTTCATAATAGAGAGTCTCTCATTTTGTCACTTTCATATACTAGTGGGAAATTTCATTATAGAACTTGGCTTGTATATTCAAATGATGGGCTTTCTCAAATGCCCGAGTTCTTCGTGAGCAAGCAAGTTGGATGCACACCCACTTAGTTTCTTTTTTGAGCTTTCATACACTTATAGCTCTAGTGCATTCGTTGCATGGCAATCCCTACTCCTCGCATTAACATCAATTGATGGGCATCACCATAGCCCGTTGATTAGCCTCGTTGATGTGATACTTTTCCCCTTTTTGTCTTCCCACATAACCCCTACCATTATACCTTATTCCACCATAGTGCTATATCCATGGCTTGCGCTCATGTATTGCGTAAGAGTTGAAAAGGCTGAAGCGCGTTAAAAGCATGAACTAATTGCTTGGCCAAAACCGGGGTCGTACATGATATGAATATTTTGTGTGGGGAAGACGGAGCATAGCCAGACTATATGATTTTGTAGGGATAACTTGCTTGGCTATGTTATTTTGATAAGACATAATTGCTTAGTTAGTATGCTTGAAGTATTATTGTTTTTATGTGAACATTAAACTTTTATCTTGAATCATATCAAATCTGAACATTCATGCCACAATAAGAAGAATTATATTGAAGTTATGCCAAGTAGCATTCCACATCAAAAATTCTGTTTTTATCATTTACCTACTCGAGGACGAGCAGGAATTAAGCTTGGGGATGCTTGATACGTGTCCAACGTATCTATAATTTTTTATTGTTCCATGCTATATTATATTCTGTTTTCGACATTATTGGGATTTATTATACACTTTTATATTATTTTTGGGACTAACCTATTAACCGGAGGCCCAGCCCAGAATTGCTGTTTTTTGCCTATTTCAGAGTTTCGCAGAAAAAGAATATCAAATAGAGTCCAAACGGAATGAAACCTTCGGGAACGTGATTTTCGGAACGAACGTGATCCAGAGGACTTGGACCCTACATCAAGACATCAACCAGGAGGGCACGAGGTAGGGGGCGTGCCCTCCACCCTCGTGGGCCCCATGTTGCTCCACCGACGTACTTCTTCCTCCTATATATACCTACGTACCCCCAAACTACCAGATACGGAGCCAAAAACCTAATTCCACTGCCGCAACCTTCTGTACCCGTGAGATCCCATCTTGGGGCCTGTTCCGGAGCTCCGCTGGAGGGGGCATCGATCACGGAGGGCTTCTACATCAACACCATAGCCTCTCTGATGATGTGTGAGTAGTTTACTTCAGACCTTCGGGTCCATAGTTATTAGCTAGATGGCTTCTTCTCTCTTTTTGGATCTCAATACAATGTTCTCCCCCTCTCTCGTGGAGATCTATTCGATGTAATCTTCTTTTGCGGTGTGTTTGTTGAGACCATGAATTGTGGGTTTATGATCAAGTTTATCTATGAACAATATTTGAATCTTCTCTGAATTCTTTTATGTATGATTGGTTATCTTTGCAAGTCTCTTTGAATTATCAGTTTGGTTTGGCCTACTATATTGATCTTTCTTGCAATGGGAGAAGTGCTTAGCTTTGGGTTCAATCTTGCGGTGTCCTTTCCGAGTGACAGTAGGGGCAGCAAGGCATGTATTGTATTGTTGCCATCGAGGATAACAAGATGGGGTTCATATCATATTGCATGAGTTTATCCCTCTACATCATGTCATCTTGCTTAAAGCGTTACTCCGTTCTTATGAACTTAATACTCTAGATACATGCTGGATAGCGGTCGATGTGTGGAGTAATAGTAGTAGATGCAGGCAGGAGTCGGTCTACTTATCTCGGACGGGATGCCTATATATGTGATCATACCTATATATTCTCATAACTATGCTCAGTTCTGTCAATTGCTCAATAGTAATTTGTTCACCCACTGTAATACTTATGCTCTTGAGAGAAGCCACTAGTGAAACCTATGGCCCCCGGGTCTATTTTCCATCATATTAATCTCCCGACAACAAGCTATTTCTGGTGCCGTTTTTATTTTACTTTCTTTACTTTGCATCTTTATCATAAAAATACCAAAAATACTATCTTATCATATCTATGAGATCTCACTCTCGTAAGTGACCGTGAAGGGATTGACAACCCCTTTATTGCGTTGGTTGCGAGGATTTATTTGTTTGTGTAGGTGTGAGGGATTTGTGCGTGGCCTCCTACTGGATTGATACCTTGGCTCTCAAAAACTGAGGGAAATACTTACGCTACTTTACTGCATCACCCTTTCCTCTTCAAGGGAAAACCAACGAAGTGCTCAAGAGGTAGAAGGTGTCTCCACGCATCTCTAACCCAAGTAGATGCTCGATTTGCACAAGTGCCATGGGGATTTGAGAAGAGGGGCCCTCTAATCGGTGGACTTATATGGCCCTATTACGGGGCGAGTTGAAATAGAGGATTATACGATGCCAACATGGTGGAGCAGAAACAAAGGGTCTTTAGTGCCCGGCTTGAGGCGCAACAATAGAATGGGCACTGGTATCGGCACTTTGGAGCAGCAATAGGTCGCTGATACGTCTCCAACGTATCTATAATTTTTGATTGTTCCATGCTGTTATATTATCAATCTTGGATGTTTTATAATCATTTTATAGTCATTTTATATCCTTTTTTGGTACTATCCTATTGACATAGTGCCAAGTGCCAATTGCTGTTTTTTCCATGTTTTTTACATCGCAGAAAATCAATAGCAAACGGAGTCCAAATGCCACCAAACTTTACGGAGATTTTCTTGGACCAGAAGGAACGTAATGGGCTCTAGCTGCGCCTGGGGGTGCCCCGAGGGGAGCACAACCCACTAGGGCGCCCCAGGAGGCCCAGGCGCGCCCTGGTGGGTTGTGCCCACCTCGGGTGCCCCCCGGACCGCCTCTTTGCTCTATAAATACCCCAATATTCCCAAAACCCTAGGGGAGTCGACGAAATATTCATCCAGCCGCCGCAGAGTCCAGAACCACCAGATCCAATCTAGACACCATCTCGGATGGGGTTCACCACCTCCATTGGTGACTCTCCGATGATGCGTGAGTAGTTCTTTGTAGACCTTCAGGTCCGTAGTTAGTAGCTAGATGGCTTCTTCTTTCTCTCCCTTGATTCTCAATACAATAGTCTCTTGGAGATCAATATGATGTAACTCTTTTGCGGTGTGTTTGTTGGGATCGATGAACTTTGAGTTTATGATCAGATCTATCTTTTTATATCCATGAAAGTATTTGAGTTTCTTTGATCTCTTTTATGCATGATTGCTTATAGCCTCATATTTCTTCTCTGATATTTGGGTTTTGTTTCGCCAACTTGATCTATTTATCTTGCAACGGGAAGAGGTGCTTTGTAGTGGGTTCGATCTTACGCTGCTTGATCCCAGTGACAGAAGGGGAACCGACAAGTATGTATCGTTGCTACTAAGGATAAAATGATGGGGTCTATCTCTACATAGATAGATCTTGTCTACATCATGTCATCGTTCTTATTGCATTACTCCGTTTTCCCATGAACTTAATACACTAGATGCATGCTGGATAGCGGTCGATGTGTGGAGTAATAGTAGTAGATGCAGGCAGGAATCGGTCTACTAATCTTGGACGTGATGCCTATGTAATGATCATTGCCTAGATATCGTCATGAGTATTTGAAGTTCTATCAATTGCCCAACAGTAATTTGTTCACCCACCATTTGCTATTTTTCTCGAGAGAAGCCACTAGTGAAACCTACGGCCCCCGGGTCTCTTTCTCATATATTTGCCTTTGCAATCTACTTTTCCTTTGCATTTATTTTCAGATCTATTAATCCAAAAATACAAAAAAACCTTGCTGCAATTTATTTTATTTGGCGGTCGATCTATTAATATTTACAACTTTCTCCCGTCCACGCACCAATTTCTGGCACCGTACTCGAAAGGGATTGACAACCCCTTTAACACGTCGGGTTGCGAGTATTTGTTATTTGTGTGCAGGGGCTGTCTATGTTGTGTTGCCTGGTTCTCCTGCTGGTTCGATAACCTTGGTTTCATATCTGAGGGAAATACCTACCGCCGCTGTGCTGCATCATCCCTTCCTCTTTGGGGAAATACCGATGTAGATTCAAGCGACATCAGTCGCCCACATCGCTGCCACGAGGGGATCATCAACACATGGCATGTAACGGCATCACAAATAAGCAACATCAAATGTGCAACATCGAGCAACCAGCAGCACCAACGAACAATAGCAACAGATGTCCATCTCGGTAGGAGATGCAACACAAGGAGCTAGATTCAGGTGGGTTAGAAAACAAAGGTGCTGCATTTTCCATATTGTAGTTTTTTCCACGGTTTGCCCTCATGTTCCACATGTTCAATATGTATAAACTCCAATCGTATTTCACTCAATGGAATGCACAACATGTAAATTGCTCATGGAAATTAGTTTGCATTTTTGCCATGGAAACCTTTTATATTTTATTGACCACAAAATAACAATGGAAAATTATGATGTGTTTCCCATGGTCTTTTATGTGTTTGCCATGACATGTTCAACTTTGTTGCCTGTCAATTTTTTTACATAATGAGTTTTTTTGAATCATCATATCAACCCGATAAATTTATCGTCTACACATGGTAACTTTGGATAGGTCCTTTTTTCTTCAATGGAAAATTATCATAACACTAGATGGCAGCTCTTGTTCCCAAGTCATGACCAGTTCTATTAATCATCATGGTAACCTGTACCATTTAGATGGCAATTAGTTTTATTCTCTTATTTCTGTCACATGGCAAGGTTTTTCTGAATTACCATGGGAAAGCCTTGTAACCTTAATTATATTCCCCCCTTTAGTATGATTTACTTTTGTTGGGTCCCGTAAATATCATGATATGCTAATAACTCACTTTAACCAAACCTATTGTGGTGAGGGTATATGGGAGGGCGGTTAACTCACGGTTGTACCTTGTCTGATTGAGGCAACCGATTGGTATATGTGGCAGTTTATCATCTAGATTCTAGAAATGAAAACTTTGGATATGTTTTTTTCTAGGACGCCAAATTATTTATCATCCCACTAGATGGTAGCTTTTGTTCACAACACATGACAAGTTTTGAATTATCGTGGCAACCTATACAATAAGGTGGCAACTAGGTAGCAGGAGAAAAACATCATAACATATCTATTAGTGGAAATAAGGTGCTGACTTAACTGATTAAACTATGGTTACTATATTAGGTTCATTGCCATGATCAATATCGCAATATTTTCTGAATTTTCTGTGCAGACATCACACATATTTTCTGAAATTGCCATCATATTCAGAAACAAAAAAATATATTTTTTGCCATGTGGAACGTCAGAATAAAATTTATTTCGCCATCATCTATGAAAACAAAAACATGCTAAATGTGCCATGTGCCTATGGTTACTTTTTCTTCAAAAATTTCCATATCTTAGAAAACAAAATTTTCCAAAGTTGTCATGATGTGTACAGCATTTGATTTCAAAATCTGTCATGTTTCCAAGATTTTGTAGATTTTGTGTACAAAAAGTAGACTTGCCTTATTGTACAACTACATTTGCCATGTGACCATTAAATATTTTACAACAAATTGTTTGCTATGAGTTTAATATGGATATGGATGGAACTTGGATGCTACCTCACCAAGGAACGTTGTGTGTCATTACGTGCAAGGATGACACCCATCAAGAAGCTAAGGAACACTCCCAAGGCCTAGAGGAAGGAAGCCAATGCCACAAGGAAGAAGGAGGCCACCATCAAGAAGAAGGCAACACCTCCCAGGTGACCCTGTGTGCACGGGTCTCCTCAACCCCATGCCTATGGGCCATCTAGAGAGCTACTAGAAGCGAAGAAGCACACCCCGGACGCACGAGCCTTCAAACCCTGTGTCCACAGGCCTCCAGAACACGTTTCCATGGGCCTCGCCACTGTATCTACCCCGTGCACACGGGCGTGTATTGTGCCCACGGGACCCTACTTAGCCCGTGCGCACGGCCCTCCCATGAAGTTGGCTGCGGAGTTCCTGTTTTGCCCTCGAGCACGTCCCTCACCTCAAGTCACCTATATGTTCCATGCCCAGGACATTTGTTAGGGTTAGCGAAGAATTATGAGACATTAGAGAGTGCTTTGCTCCTTGTACCTCCACCTTGGGGAATCAAGACCTCCTAAGGGAGAAGGATCACCATAATAGGATCATCAAGACCTCCTAAGGGAAAAGGATCACCCTATGTTATTCTAGGGGATGTATAATTAGGTTTTGTTTGAGTGATTTTCTCTTGTTGTTCTTCCCTTTAACCTCCAAGTGTGAAAAGAGCATCCATTAGGGTTCCACCCTACAACATCTTGGTATCATGATCAAGGTTGATTCACATCTTGGAATCCCTACCCCCCATATTCTAGCTTAATTTTGTTGCTTTTTGTCCCAATTCAAAAATCCCCCACAAAAATAGCCCTACCATTTTTTTGCATTTTTTGGATCTTGTGAGATTTAGTTGATTTGGTCCATGAATTTCTTGTTTGGCAACTGGATCTACCCCTCCAGACCATCCTCAACCACCCCCATCGACGAATTTCCCCAATTTTTGTTTTTGCCACGGATTTGGGCATGTTCTTGCGCAGGTGGAGCACCACGTGCACACGAGCCCCGATACCCCATGCCCACGGGACCCCGTGCACACGGGCCTCACTTACCCCATGCACACGGCCTCAACAGAGAGGGTTTCCTTTGCCATTGTGGTTCTGTTTTCCACAACATACACCACCATTTGTCTTTCGCATCCCCGCACTTCATCCACATACCCAAACTTCCGCCACCATCGATTTTATTTGAGATTTTTAGTTACGGTTTCTGTTTCCTAAGGTGTTTCAACTAATTAGAGACGTCTCAACATCAGCATCACTGCTATTCACCATCGCCATAGACTCGACATCGACAATGACCGCCCCACCTTCATACCAATTGTAAGCAAGGACGATAACCTCGACTACATCTTGTACGTATCCCTTGCCATTGATAGCCTCGAGCCATTTTGCATCACTTACCTATCGAGACTAGCAAGTTGAGAATTGTCGGGCCACGCTCTTTGTGCAGCTTAGTGATAGGGTTACTCCGCATAGCTACATTTAGCGTGCAATTATCTTGCTATCATCAGTGTGCCATAAGTCCCTCCCGTGCATATCTTATATACTTGTCTCACATATTGGCTCGCACATCAAGCATTTTGGCATAGTAAAAAAAGAGAAGAAAAGCTCGCAAATGTAAGTGCATCTAGTGCCACCCCTAGTTGGTTTTGGAGTATTGACGACAAACTTGGTTGAGGGACTAATGTGTTTGTGAGAATTGCAGGATAACACAGGTAGTAGTCCCACATTGATTCGGTTTACCTACCAGAGATGACCCCTAAAAATGTGTGAAGACATTGAAGATAATGGTGGTTTGTGAAGAGATTCACATTGAAGACTATGACATGAGAAGACATCGCATGAAGACTATGGGGTGCGAAGACATAGTTGTTGCGTAGTTTCCTTTTCTTCGTTGTTGAGTCATAGGAACCACCGTGCTATTAACTGGGGTCCAAGTGAACAAAGTCAGAGTGACTGATCTGATGCTCAACTAAATCCTATGTCTTCGAGCGAAGACAGTGAGAGCAAATCTTATCCAGAGCTAGATGAGTCAACTTTACTTGTAGCCCAAGTCAAGCTGCCGCGTGTGTTTGAAATCTAACCGTTGGACACGTGTCAGTTCCTTAGTGACCCAGGGTCATTTTGGACAAATCTGGTCGGGTTGCCTCCTGGCTATAAATAGCCCACCCCCTACACCATAAATTGATGACCGCTCAGGGTTAGTGCACGGCTTTTGATGTTTGAGAGCAACCCACCTCCGAAGCATTTGAGAGAGAAATCCTTGCGAGGACAAAGCCCAAAACACCCAGAGCCAAAGAGTGTTAGGCATCACTGAAGTCTTTCTGTCCGCGTGATCTGAAGACTTATTACACTTCAGGACAGTGAATCCTCCAGCCGGTTAGGCGTCGCGTTCTGAGCATCCAAGAGTCATTGTGGATTGCCGGTGAATGAAGTCTGTGAAGGTGTGGAAGTCTACCTTGAAGACTTACCAGAGTGATTGGGAGAGGACTAAGTGTTCTTAGCTCAAGGGGAATAAGGTGAAGACGCGGTCTTCTGAGTTGAATCTCAGCCTCCCTAACCAGACGTACAGTTGTCACAGCAACTAGAACTGTTCCAAAAAAACCTTGTCCTCATCAAGCAACTGGTTCTATCTCTTACCTCTCCTTACTTACAGTTTGTCTTCATGAAGTCATTGCCTGCTTGCATGATCTGATTGGCTTCATTGTGTGAAAACTGTTGTTGTTTGGCTTCATACTATCTTCCATCCCGATCCATACTACCTAGCTGCTAATAGTCTTTGTGCTTTCACTTCATTGCTTACTTGACTATGGCTTGTCAAGTGTAGTCTACCTTCCGCTGCATATCAATAGGTTCATTTCTATTGTTTGTCTTCAAAGCCCCCGTGTTTTGAAGACTTTCATAAAAATCGCCTATTCACCCCCCTCTAGTCGATAACTAGCACTTTCAATTGGTATCAGAGCAAGGTGCTCCCTCGTTCTGTGTGATTCGGTTTAACCACCTGGAGTTTTAGCTATGTCGACTGCAGGGATAATCAAGGTCTCCGGTGCGTGCCCTATCTTCGATGGCACTGATAACCCCTACTGAAGAATAAGATGCGTATGCATCTTGAAGCCATTGATGTCGACCTCTGGTATGTCGTCAAGAACGGCGTTCCCAAGGCGGGTGAAGGTGTCACCCTTGCGGATGTCAAGAAGTTCATTCAACTGGATTATACTACCAAGAACATCATCTGTGATCATCTGACCAACGGACAGTATGGTCGTGTGAGTGCTCTGGAAACTTCGAAGCTAGTCTGGAACTGGCTCTCCAAGGTCAACGAAGGCGTCTCAACCCAGAGAGACTAAAGGATCAATGTTCCTCGCAACCTCTTCAACCGCTTCAAGAGAAATGACAATGAGAATGTCCAGCTCACATTTGATCACCTCATTGACATCACAAATGAGCTTCGCGCACTCGGCGCCACTAAGATCACCAAGCATGAATGTCGGTGTCAAAACCGGCGGATCTCGGGTAGGGGGTCCCGAACTGTGCGTCTAGGATCGATGGTAGCAGGAGACGGGGGACACGATGTTTACCCAGGTTCGGGCCCTCTCTATGGAGGTAATACCCTACTTCCTGCTTGATTGATCTTCATGAATATGAGTGTTACAAGAGTTGATATACCACGAGATCGTAATGGCTAAACCCTAGAAGTATAGCCTATGTGAATATGGTAATGAGCATGTCTATCCGGACTACGCTCCCCGGTTTATATTGACACCAGAGAGATATAGGGTTACATGGAGTCGGTTACATTAGAGGGAATCTACATAGTCGGTTGCCAAGCTTGCCTTCCACGCCAAGTAGAGTCCAATCCGGACATGGGTACAATCTTCGGTCTTCATGTCTTCACAGCCCATCAATCCGGCCCACGGATAACAGGACGGACGCCCGAGGACCGCTTAGTCCAGGACTCCCTCAGTAGCCCCCGAGCCAGGCTTCAATGACGAGGTGTTCGGCGCGCAAATTGTCTTCGGCGTTGCAAGGCGGGTTCCTTCTCCAAGTAATATATTCGACCGTTGTTCCTCGCTCCCCTCGGCTTCTGTGCGCTAATAACTTTGTCTTCCACGTGTCGAGCGAATGCGGAGAGTCAGGGTATTTTTGTGCATAACACCCCGTCAACGCAAGGCAGAGCACCTATTTAAAGATACTGGATCTTAGATCCAGGCGACACTGCACCGAGAAAATCCCCAAAGACTGCCAGGAGAAACCATTCCATCATGGCAAGCATTCCCAGCTCCTCCTCCCGCTCCAGCCCAAAGAGAAGCGAGTGGGAGAAGTGCTCTGTGACTCATAGTCAACTTGCAAAGATGCAAACGCAGGGATTTCTTCCTCCCGTGGATCTGGTCCCTGTCCGAGCAGGGTCGGCCTCCTTCAATGGCATGACTCAGGCGGTGGACTTCCCTAATCCATCCGGGGGGAGCGAGTGTGCTTCGTCCCCTACCTGCTAAGAGGCGTTGGATTTCCCGTCCATCCGTTCCTCTGGGGGCTTCTGGAATATTATGGCCTCCAGCTGCACAACTTCACTCCCGCCTCTATCCTGCACATCGCAGGTTACGTCTCTCTATGCGAGTTATTTCTAGATGTTGAAGCCCATTTCGAACTGTGGAGAAAATTGTTCTGTCTTGTCCCGCGCAACCACGAGGGGTCAATATTTGAAGTGGGCGGAGCCGAAGTGTGGCGCATCGCCGATACCGAATACCAGTCCGGCACACCAAGGAGGGCAGAAAAGGAATGGCCTTCCGAATGGTTCTACATTGAGGACATTGCGCTTCCCGACCCAGTTCGAAAGGGTCTCCCTGAATTTGCAAGCATCCTGCTAAAGAAATGCCATAGTTGGCTTCCCCGGAGCCTTGAAGAGGATGACAGTGCGGAGGTTCATCAGCTCCTGGGCAAGATAAAGACGCTCGCCCAGTCCGGATTAACAATGGTTGAGGTAGTGGCGATCTCCCTAGTGCGAGGGGTTCAGGCGCTTCAATATAGAGGGCTCCCGATGTGGCACTACAATGGGGAGGACGATGCCTCCCGCTGTGGTCGGAAAGGTCCGGACACCCCTGCCGCTCTAGCCAAGATAGTGGCCGAGCTATTCAAAGGGGAGGAAGAGGAATTTCTTCGCAACAATCGCAGAGATGGATATTCTATGTATAATCCTCCCAGTTGGGTAAACCCCAATCCTTCTGCTCTACTCATTCTGCCTCCCGGATTACCTTTGATAAATTTCTAATCCGCTTATAACAGCATTGGCGAAAAATCACCGAGGGGTTTCACAGCCCCGCCCCACAGCCTGAGAACCACAACCGGGAGTTGGATCCTGGGTTCGAAGAAGATCCGGATATATTTGTGGTACTCGCGGAAGGGGTGTTTTACCAGGCGAGCTACGATGGCACGGAAGTGGCCATTATCGCCGATTACCCTAGTCTTCTTCCTGCTTCCCACGTAAGTCATCAAGAGAAAATCTCACTCGCAAGAGCTTCCTCGCACTGCCTCACCCATCGCACTGTCTCGTGCTCCACAGGGGAGGCGTTCGGCGCGTCACGCTACTCCGGGGGCGCCTCCAAAGAGAGCGGCTCCGGCGCCGAGCAAGGCTTCCAAAAGGAAGGTCGGTGAAGACACGACCGGTCCCTCGTCAAAGAGGTAAGGATTTGAAGGTATACTTTAGTAGTCACATCCAACTATAACTTGTACGTCTGTTTGGTACCAAGAAAAAGGTTCACCGGACTAAGTCTGAGGGTCCAGCCGGCCGTACTCCCAGCGCCCGAGATTTAGACCCCGTTGAAGAGGCGGAGGCCGATATAGGAACGGTGCCGGACTGTCCTTTGGCCGAGGGTTCGGAGAATATGTCCGTTACCAACTCGGAAGTAGAGAGCGCCATGAATCATCGGCGCTGTAGGGCTATTTTACGAGACCCTGAGTTCTCAGAAGAGGCATTCAATGCCTTCAGCTCGGCCGATGCGTACATCCGAGCTGCTCGAAACGGGCTTAGTAGAGCTACAAAGCAGCATTTAACAGACGTGTGGGTAAGTTTTCTTTGTCCGAATAGGATAGCCATATGCCAGTAGCCCGCGGGACTGAAAGCAGTTGGTACAACTAATTTAAGGACTGTTGTATCACCAGGTTCTTACAGAGAAGAACAACCTGCTAACCCAAGAGCTGGAACAGTGTCGGGCGCAGCTAAATGCTGCTACCGCTGAACTGGAAGACTTCAAGAAGCTGTCCACTGGTAACGTTCCCCTCCATCGAGGAACAAGAATTGTATACCAACTGTGCTAATACTGCCACTGATCGCATAATAGGGTCGCCTGATCAACTTGAGAAGAAGTTGAAGATCGCCCAAGAGGGAGAAAGAGAGGCAAAGAGGCAACACGCCGCAGGCGAGCGTGTGCTGACCCGCGTCAGGGACGAGAAAAACAAGCTACAGGATTCCAACACTACGTTGGGTGAAGAGTTGAAAGATGTGCGGGCCCAGCTAGCCGACTCCGTGAAGGAGAACAAGAAGCTGCGGGGCGGCATATTCAGTATGTTTCCGAACTTGTTTTTTTGTTAAGTAGCTCTGAGATAAATGGAACTGATATAGCTATGTTTGTAGGTATATTGATGGGTCGTCCTGAAGAGGAGGTGTCCGGATCAGCAAGTGATCTGCTGCAAAGACTGTCACAAGTGCACGAGCATGCTCGGCTGGCCATGTGGAGTGTTGCCAAGGCCTTATGGCCATCCGCCTCCCCTCCAGGAAGTATGGAGGAGCTTGTAGAGCCGTTCAAGGGAGCGCGGTCGCGTATCCGATTATGGAAGATATTGGCCTGCCGAGAGGGTGCGCGAGAGGCCTGGGCCATGGTGAAAACGCGATATACCAAGCTGAATCCTAATCACATGGCCTGGGTTGGATCGTTAGGGCCAAATGGGGAAGAAATTCCCGTTAGTTTAGTATATGACCAAGTAGAGGTGGCCACCAAATATTCCCAATAGGATTGTAAGTTAAACTGCCTGTTAGATGGTATAGAGGAGGAAGTGTTTGAGTCCAAGTGACTATGTACTTTCCTCACCATGTGGAATTCTAGCTGAATTGTATATCATTTGTCATGGCAGACCTTTTCGCTTCAACCTCCGGACCCGAAGGTGCGGAGTGTTTACGAATACTGTCACGGCCGAATAGGCCGGGGTATGCGTGGAAAACGAAGCGTAGGGGTCATAGTTGCTTGAACAGACAAGTTGTATCCGGCTAGTTATGTTATATTACATTGAGATTGTAAGAAACATTTTCCAGGGAGAATAGTTCCGTTAAGGGTTCCTTTCCCTGGGTGTGCATGCATTAGTAGACATGTCTGAATTGTGATGTGAAAATCACAGTGTGTATATCTTATGGGGGTTCACAATAGAGTGAGTGCAAAGAATATTTTTCATCCACCGACCGAATATTCCCTTAAGAACACTAGCTTTCGGCTTCACCCAGTCTGAGGTACACATCCGGATGACCCGGCAGTAACAATCGCAGAGGTGCTCCCTTTACTACCTAGCCGAACAATCGGGAACGTAGGGGTAAGCACAGGAGCCAGGCAACCCAGCTTGGCCAAAACTTAAGTCATATCGATGCATATAATGGTGAAGAAAAGACATACGGGAAAAACGTGTATGTATGATGAGCTTGACGCTTAGAATATAATATTAACAAGCTTCTGTTCAAGAAGCCCCCAGGTATAATGGACGTACATATGTAAAGATGTGTACGTCAGCGGTGTTCGGTCGAGCCGTATGAGAGCTTTAAAGCGAAAAAAATAAAGGTGGAAAAGAGAGAAAAAGTAATGGAAACTACAGGGAGAAGGGGACGAACAAAGAATTCGGCACTAGGCATAAAACCTTCGGAGTCTGGCCGCGTTCCAGGGGTTCGGCTCTAGGCGATTGTCTGATGCATCACGAAGACGGTACGCTCCTCCGGTAAGAACTTTGTCAATTATGAAGGGACTCTCCAATTTGGGCTTGAGTTTGTCCTTTTTCTTCTCCGGCAAGCGTAGAACAAGTTCGCCAACGTTGTAAGTCTTGGCCCGTACTTCTCATCTTTGATATCTTCGAGCCTGTTGTTGATAAAATGTTGAACGGGCTTTGGCGACGTCGCGCTCCTCCTCCAGGGCGTCTAGGCTGTCCTGCCGATCCAACTCGGCCTCTTTCTCTTCGTACATACGCACTCGAGGTGAGTAATGTATAATATCGCAGGGCAATACAGCCTCTGCATCGTACAACATGAAGAAAGGTGTGTATCCGGTAGTACGGTTGGGCGTGGTCCGCAGCCCCCAGAGTACGGAGTCGAGCTCCTCGACCCAGTGCTTGTCTGATTCTTTCAAAGACCGCACTAGCCTGGGTTTGATGCCGCTCATAATAAGACCATTGGCTCGCTCGACTTGAACGTTTGTTTGCGGGTGGTAGATAGAGGCGTAATCGAGCTTAATGCCCAGATTAGCACACCAGGTTTTCACCTCATCGGTTGTGAAAATTGGAACCATTATCAGTGATGATGTTGTGCGGGACACCATAACGGTGCACCACATCGGATATAAATGCAATCACCGGTCCGGACTCGGCCGTTTTAACTGGTCTAGCCTCTATCCACTTGGTGAATTTGTCCACCATGACCAGCAGATATTTTTTCTTATGGCTTCCCCCTTTAAGGGGTCCAACCATATCCAAGCCCCAGACCGTAAAGGGCCATGTAATGGGGATTGTTTGTAGGGCGGTTGGGGGCATATGGCTTTGGTTGGCGAAGAGTTGGCATCCAACGCAGCGCTGGACGAGGTCCTGTGCGTCTGCTCGAGCCGTAGGCCAATAAAATCCTGTCCGGAAGGCCTTGCTGACAAGTGCCCGGGCTGCGGCGTCGTGCCCACCGAGACCGGCGTGAATTTCTGCCAAGAGTTGCCGCCCCTCCTCAGAGATACACCTTTGAAGGACTCCGGTAGTGCTTTTCTTGTAGAGCTCTCCTTCGTGAACTTTATAGGCCTTCGAACGCCAGACAATGCGGCGAGCCTCGTTCTGATCTTCTGGGAGCTCCTTCCTATTAAAGTAGGCCAACAATGGTTCGGTCCACGGGGCAATTACTTCCATGATGAGGTGGGCCGATGGTGTTATTTCGGTGGCTGAGCCTCCGATGATATCGGCGTGTTCGCTATCTATGTTTGTGTTTGGAACGGGACCATCGTTGCTGTCTCCCCCTTGCCACACCACGGATGGCTTAAAGAGCCTTTCGAGGAAGATGTTAGGTGGGACGGGGTCGCGCTTAGCACCGATGCGAGCAAGGACGTCTGCCGCCTGATTACTTTCGCGGGCGACGTGATGAAATTCGAGCCCCTCGAACCGAGCCGACATCTTTAAGACGGCATTGCGATAAGCTGCCATCTTTGGATCTTTGGCATCAAAGTCTCCATTAATTTGGGATATTGCGAGGTTTGAGTCCCCGCGCACCTCCACGCGTTGTATGCCCATTGATACGGCCATCCGAAGGCCATGTAGTAAGGCCTCGTATCCGGCTGCGTTGTTGGAGTCTGTGTATAATATTTGGAGTACGTACTGGATGATATCTCCTGTGGGGGACGTTAATACGACGCCCGCCCCTAGCCCTGCCAACATTTTGGAGCCATCAAAGTGCATAACCCAGTTGGAATGCGCGTCGTACTCTTTAGGGAGTTCGGCCTCTGTCCGTTCAGCGACGAAGTCAGCCAGTACCTGGGATTTAATGGCTTGGCGTGGTTTGTACGTGATGTCGAATGGCAGGAGCTCAATGGCCCATTTGGCAATCCGGCCCATTGCATCCCGGTTGTTGATTATATCATTGAGGGGCACTTCGGAAGCCACTGTGATCGAGCACTCTTGAAAGTAGTGTCGCCATTTTCGAGATGCCATGAAGACTGCATATGCTATCTTTTGATAGTGAGGGTACCGGGATTTGCATGGTGTGAGGACGGTGGATACGTAGTATACCGGCTTTTGGAGCGGAAATTTGTGTCTGTCCTGTTCCCGCTCGACGACGAGTACGGCGCTCACCACCTGGTGTGTTGCCGATATATATAGGAGCATTGGTTCGCCGACGTTTGGCGCGGCCAGGATTGGGTTGCTTGCCAAAAGGGCTTTTATTTCTTCCAGTCCGGTTGTCGCCGCGTCTGTCCACTCGAAGTTATCGGTGCGCCGTGGAAGGCGATAAATGGGCAGCGCCTTTTCCCCCAACCTGGAGATGAAGCGGCTTAAAGCTGCCACGCACCCGGCGAGTTTTTGGTCCTGTTTGAGTTCGGTTGGCGTGGCCAATTGTGACAGAGCTCGGATTTTGGCTGGATTTGCTTCAATATCTCTATTGGAAACGATGAAGCCCAGTAGTTTACCAGCGGGGACGCCGAAGACGCACTTTTCCGGGTTAAGCTTGATGTCGTATGCGCGGAGGTTGTCGAATGTGAGATGCAAGTCGTCTATTAGTGTTTCGACGTGTCTAGTTTTGCTGACGACGACGTCCACGTAGGCCTCCACTGTCTTGCCGATCTGTTTCTCGAGGCTTGTTTGGATCATGCGTTGGTAGGTGGCGCCGGCGTTCTTGAGCCTGAAAGGCATGGTGTTGAAGCAAAACGGCTCGTATGGTGTAATGAATATTGTTGCGGCTTGATCGGACTCCTTCATTTTGATTTGATGGTATCCGGAATATGCATCAAGGAAGCACAGCGAGTCATGTCCTACGGTAGCGTCAATGATTTGATCAATGCGAGGAAGGGGGAAGGGATCCTTAGGGCAAGCCTTGTTAAGGTCTTTGAAATCGACGCATAGGCGGCAGGATTTATCCTTCTTTGGTACCATTACCAAGTTTGCCAACCAGTCCGAATGTTTAATATCTTTGATGAATCCGGCCTCGATGAGTTTGGCTAGCTCCTCCCCCATAGCTTGTCGTTTGGGTTCGAAAAAGCGCCGCAGTGTTTGTTTGACCGGCTTATATCCCTTTAGTATGTTGAGGCTGTGTTCGTCCAACTCGCGCGGGATTCTTGGCATATCTGAGGGGTGCCAGGTGAATATGTCCCAGTTTTCGCGCAAGAAGTCTCGCAGTGCTGCGTCGACTGTGCGGCTGAGTTGCGCTCCGACAGAGGCTGTCTTCTTCGGGTCTGTTGGATGGACCTGAAATTTGACCGTTTCTTCTGCTAGCTTGGAGGAAGTAGATTTGGGTCGTTTGTCCAGGATAACATCGTCTCTATCCACAGTGGAGTGTAGTGCGGTTAGTTCTTCAGCCGCAAGGGCCTCAGATAATGCCTCGAGAGCCAAGGATGCGGTTTTGTTCTCGGCGCGGAGTGCTATATCCGGATCGATGACGATCGAGGGTGATTATTCCATTAGGCCAGGACATTTTTAGCTTCATATACCCATAATGAGGTATGGCTTGAAAGCGCATGAAGGCCTCTCGCCCTAACAGGGCGTGGTATCCACTGTTGAAAGGGGCCACCTGGAAAGTTATTTCTTTGGACCGATAATTCTCCGGCGTGCCGAATACCACATGAAGTGTAATTTTTCCCGCACACCGCGCTTCCCGACTGGGAATGATACCTCGAAAGGTCGTGCTGCTTTTCTTGATGCGGCTCCTGTCTATTTCCATCTTGTGGAGCATGTCCTCGTAAATGAGGTTTAGTCCGCTGCCGCCGTCCATGAGGACTTTTGTAAGTCGAAAACCATCCACGATGGGACTGAGGACTAATGCAGCTGGCGCTCGGACTGTTCTGTATTTGGGTTCGTCACTGGCGTTAAAGGTTATGGCCGTGTCGTTCCAGGGGTCAATTGCGGTGACCTGGCAAACTTCGGCGAGATCGCAGTGCCCTTTTACGTTTATTGTTTGAAGCGAATGTCTCGAAGACTGTCAATACTCTAGTGTCGTCGTTTGCTGGAGGGTGCTGTTCTGGGGTGTCCTTGATAAGGATGTCCTCGCCGCTCTTGGCTACCTGCCGAAGTATCCAACATGCTCTAAGGCTGTGGGTTGCCACGGTATCCGGCATCGTGTGTATTTTGCATGGGCCATTGAGCCATCCCTCCAGAACAGTGCCGTGCGGCGTGATGGGTTTATGTTTTTTGACTGTTCGGCTGGGCGTGCCACGGGGGTGCGTCCTCTTCGCATGTAGGATGAGTTGGGTTGGGACCTACGGTTCCCAGTGAGCTGCCTGAGTTTTCCAGGCGCTTTCCATCACGCTGTACTTTTGTACGATAGTTGTTAAGTCAGCGAACTTTAGTATGCGGCGGCGATTGATGGCGTTGAGGATTCCTTCGTCTGCGCAGTTGTTGCAGAATGCTGCTATCGCGTCTTCGTCGCGGCAATCTTTTACCTTATCTTTGACAAGGAGGAATCTGGCCCAGAAGTGGTGGACCGTTTCCTGAGGCTGTTGTTTGATGCTCATGATAGCGTCTATGTCCGGGTCGGTGGGTGGAACGAAATTCGAACCCTGACCCGATTTTGGATCCGGAGTTTGAAGATCTACCGGACCTGGCGGTTCGGGATCCGGTATATCGACTGATTTTTTAGGCTCATCGTCCAACTCCATGTTCAGGGGACAGGACATGCCTTTCTGCCGGAGAATATCCGGCCCTTCAAGATCGGAGATCCAAACATAGTTCGTCTTTGATATAGTAGAAGAGTTGCTCCGCTCCTCGACTACCGCTATCTGGTGGGTGATCGACGGAGTTTTAATTTCTCTCTGGTCGGGTTTATGCCCAACCCGATCGTAGTCTGTAGCGACCCCCAAGGCGGCCATGCGATCCAAGAGTTCGTTCAACGACGATAACTCCGTTGGATCCATCCGGGCGGAGTATTCGGGATCAACGCGGAGGCGATTTTCGATGACTTGAGAGGTTATCGTCGGCTTAAGGGCCGACCCAGCGGTCATGACAAAGCCGCCCAGCCGGAGGGTTTCGCCTGGGGCCAGGGTTCCTCCGGAGATGATATTATCCTTGAGAACAAGGCGAGCCATCAACCCTCTTGGCGACGGCGCAGTGGAACTCTCAATGAAAGCACCAATGTCGGTGTCAAAACCGGCGGATCTCGGGTAGGGGTGAGGGAGTCCTGGATTAGGGGGTCCTCAGACAGCCGGACTATATACTTTAGCCGGACTGTTGGACTATGAAGATACAAGATTGAAGACTTAGTCCCGTGTCCGGATGGGACTCTCCTTGGCGTGGAAGGCAAGCTTGGCAATACAGATATGTAGATCTCCTCCCTTATAACCGACTCTGTGTAACCCTAACCCCCTCCGGTGTCTATATAAACCGGAGGGCTTAGTCCATAGGACAACAACAATCATACCATAGGCTAGCTTCTAGGGTTTAGCCTCTACTATCTCGTGGTAGATCAACTCTTGTAATACTCATATCATCAAGATCAATCAAGCAGGAAGTAGGGTATTACCTCCATCGAGAGGGCCCGAACCTGGGTAAACATCGTGTCCCCCGCCTCCTGTTACCATCCGCCTTAGATGCACAGTTCGGGACCCCCTACCTGAGATCCGCTGGTTTTGACACCGACATTGGTGCTTTCATTGAGAGTTCCACTGTGCCGTCACCATAAGGCCTGATGGCTCCTTCGATCATCGCAACGATGTGATCCAGGGTGAGGTTTTCCTCCCCGGACAGATCTACGTATTCGGCGGCTTCGTACTACGGGCCAACTCGCTTGGCCATCTGGAGCAGATCGAGAGCTACGCCCCTGGCCATCAGGTCAGGTTTGGAAACTTGAACTATACTGCTGACATCCACGGAGACTTGATCTTTGACGGATTCGAGCCCATGTCAGGTGCGCCGCACAGTCACGACGAGCATGATTTAGCTCTACCGTCGGACATTGCTCAGGAGATCACACATGTGACTACTCCGGCCCTCAAACTGGAGCAGATTGCGTCATTCAAGGACGGGTGGATGGACCCCGCCTCGGAGGCTGCACACTCAGTGGCGATAGAGCCGAATACTGACTTCACTTCCTACGAGACCCGTGTTGCCGAACCGTTGGATTCGTCCCTGGCCGCGGGCCCCGAACCGCTTGTGTCGGTGCCTATCAAATCTGATCGGGCACCGATCTTGAAGTTTTCCTCCACGGATATCTTTCAGCACTCGCCCTTGGGCGATGTGCTAAACTCACTGAGGTCTCTCTCCTTGTCAGGAGACCCTTGGCCGAACTATGTCCGGCTAGAATGGGATGCGGACGACGAAGAAATTCGCTCCCCACCAACCAGCCACTTAGTAGCCACTTTCGACGATTTAACCGACATGCTCGATTTCGGCTCCGAAGACATCGACGGTATGGACGACGATGCAGGAGATGAACAGGAGCCATCGCCCACAGGGCGCTGGATAGCCACTTCATCACATGATACACCCAAAGAAGAAAATGAAGAGGAACGAGAGGATGCAGGGAAGGATAACACCCTCAAGAAGCAACCAAAGCGACGACGCAGACACCGCTCCAAATCCCGCCTCGGCAAAAACAGCGATAACAGCGCAAGAAAGAATGAGACTCCGGTCGACTCCAAAGCAACAGAGCAGGACGAGCTAGCGGACGGCGAACATAGTATGGAGCCACTGTCCGATCACGGCGACGCCGAGGGTAGAAATCATCAACCTGTCTCCGGAGAGGAGAATAGTTCGGATGACGATATACACATCATCCCGGAAAGGAACTTGGAACAAGAGAACCTCCACGGAAGGCTTATTGCCACCGCGAGGAGTCTTAAGAAGCAGAAACAAAGGCTTAAGGCCGCACAAAATACACTCATCAGTAGGTGGAACAAAGTGCTGGACACTGCTGAAAAGTACGGTGGCAGTCGCCACACAAAGAGTTACCCAAAGTGCAAGCTGCTGCCTGAATTCGATGACGAGGCTTTAGAGCCTATGCAGCCGAAAAATAAAATGGCCAATCAGCCGGATCGACCACCCCGTGGCCGCGATAGGGCGGCTAACGATGTCGGATATAAGCCAGCACACGACTCACGTGAAGACTTGCTCGAGAAAGCAGGTATAACCAGGTCCATCTACGGATCTAGAAAGCGCGCCCCGGCACAGAATCAAAACCGAACACTACAACCGTCAGAACGCCACGATACATCCAAATACAGGGGTGCCGCACACCCCCTATGCTTCACCGATGAGGTACTGGATCATGATTTCCAGAGGGATTCAAACCCGTGAACATAGAGGCGTACGACGGAACAACAGACCCGGGGGTCTGGATTGAGGACTTTATCCTTCACATCCATATGGCTCGCGGAGACGACCTCCACGCCATCAAATATTTGCCCCTCAAGTTGAATGGACCAGCTCAGCATTGGCTAAAAAGCCTCCCCCAAAATTCAATTGGAAGTTGGGAGGAGCTTGAGGATGCTTTTAGGGCTAACTTTCAAGGGACCTATGTCCGACCTCCAAATGCAGACGATTTAAGTCATATAATCCAACAGCCCGGAGAGTCAGCCCGAAAACTTTGGAACAGATTTCTCACTAAGAAGTCAAATCATCGACTGCCCGGACGCCGAAGCCTTAGCAGCTTTCAAACACAGGGTCCGAGACGAATGGCTCGCCAGAAACCTCGGTCAAGAAAAACCGAGGACAATGGCAGCCCTAACAAGCCTTATGACCCGCTTTTGCGCGGGCGAAGACAACTGGCTGGCCCGTAGCAGCACCAGCGACCCAGGCACATCTGAAGTCAGGGATGGCAATGGAAAACCACGACGCAGTAAAAGCAAGCGTCGAAATAACGAAGACAGCCCGACAGCACGGCGGTAAACGCCGGATTTAGGGGCTCTCGACCCGGTCAACGGAAAAAGCCTTTCAAAGGCAACAGAGATGGACCGTCCAGCCTAAACAAGATTCTAGACAAATTATGTCAGATTCATGGCACCTCCGATAAACCTGCAAATCACACCCACAGAGAATGCTGGGTCTTTAAGCAGGCCGGCAAGCTAAACGCCAAACACAAGGGGAGGGAGACACCAAGTGAAGATGAGGATGAGCCTCACCAGCAAAACACTGGGGGACAGAAAAAATTCCCACCAGAGGTCAAAACAGTGCACATGATTCACGTAACAAAAAGAAGGAGCAAACATGCACTCTGAGACATATGCACCGTAGAGCCCGATACTCCTAAGTTTAACCCTTGGTCGGCCTGCGCGATCACTTTTGATCGCAGGGATCACCTGACAAGTATCCGGCACTTAGGATTGGCTGCCTTGGTGCTAGGCCCAATAATCGACGGATACCATCTCACCCAAGTCCTCATGGACGGCGGCAGTAGTCTTAATCTGATATATCAGGACACAGTTCGCAAAATGGGGATAGACCCGACAAGAATCAGCCAAAGCAATACTACCTTTAAAGGAGTAATACCAGGCCCAGAGGCCCACTGTACGGGCTCTCTAGTACTAGAGGTTGTATTCGGTTCTCCCGACAACTTCCGAAGCGAAAAGTTAACCTTCGACATCGCTCCATTCCGAAGCGGCTATCAAGCACTACTCGGAAGAACAGCCTTCGCTCGTTTTAATGCAGTACCGCATTACGCTTCTCTTAAGCTTAAGATGTCCGGTCCACGTGGCATCATCATAGTCAGCGGAAATATTGAGCGTTCCTTATGCGCGGAAGAACGTGTGGCGGCTTTAGCAGCCGAACACTAAACAGCCTCTCCAACCAGAATAAATGATCGGTCGTCAAGACCGCGGACACGCCTAGACGAGTCCGGCGCACCACTAGTTGTAACAGCTTAGATAAACCTGAGATTGGTGGATATACCCCCATAGGCGGTACCAGGGGCTTCCCACATGTAAAAAGGACTACAGTTCGGCTCGACCTTACTTATCTTGAATTTTAATGGTTTATTGAGAATAACCAATTTTTCGCACGACAACTTTCACCTAAGTTCTTCTCTTTTATAGATGATAATCGTGCTACACCCTTCCAGGATACGGCACAACGGAGACACAGGCGCAGACGTGCAGCAGGGCCCCACTCAAAGGTTTCTTTTTAGATTAAGACCCTGTGTAAACCTTTTTTACTGTCTCTTGTTGCTTCACATCCTCAGGATACTCAGCATAACCGAGAGGGATGCTGACGTTATTGGCATTTCGCCACGTCACAATGATGCATGTACCTGGACACTCAGGGTTCATTATCAAGGGCGTCACTCACCCCGGTATATGTTGTAAAGACCGAATACCTTAGGGAGTGTTCGGCGTCGCGAGTTTGGCCTTATATGCATCAGCTCCGAATCATGTCTTTGGTCAATTGTTGGGTTTACCCGGCTCCCGCGTTTTGCTACCTTACATTCCGCTCTATCGGCTAAGGTGGCACTGGGAGAACTACTGCGATTGTGCACTGGTTCATCCGGATGAGCACCTCAGTAGAGAAAGCCGAAAACTGACTGTCATGATAAAGCGCGAGACTGGTCAACCACTCGATGACTTAGCGGAATCTTCGGGATTCCTCCGCATTTACGAAGGGTCGGTTTTCCTGGTCACGCACGTACGCGCCCCGTACTATGATGAGCGCGGAAGTACCCGGGGCTATATAGTAGCCCCACTATCAAACTCCTATGGTTAAGTGAATGTGTTAAAGCAATATAGTCCGATTGCCTCGTTCGCCGCGCTACCACTTCCTTAATGGACCAAGACGTTGGATCAAGTGTGAACACACGCTTTTGCGAACACCCCCGCATTATATGTGTGGGGGCTGAAGCCGACGACTGCAAACTTTCAGGTTATATACATATACACATAAACAGCCGCACAGGAGGCATCATAATACTTTCAGGCAAAAGTATAAACACAGCCTTTATAATTTAAATAGCCTTGTTTTTACAATCGGGATACATGACACTCTTCGAGCACTGAGCCTCTATTAAACGAGCACCTTCTAGGACTTCTTCAAAATAGTGCTCGGATGAAACCTCGCCTCCGGCCGGATTCTGGGTTGCAATAGCGGTGGCCTCCATCTCTGCCCAGTATGTCTTGACACGGGCAAGAGCCATCCGCGCACCTTCTATGCACGCCGACCTCTTTACAGCGTCGATATGCGGCAAAGCACCAAGGAATCATTGCACAAGACCAAAATAACTATTCGGCCTTGGTCCTTCCGGCCATAGATGATCCACGACAGACCTCATGGCAAGTCCAGACAACCTATGGAGCTCGGCCCACTCGGCCATTTGCTCATTTAACAGCAACGGACGCGCTGGAGCATTGAACTGCGACCAGAACAACTTTTCCACTTCATGATCTTTTTGATCCTTGAAAAACTTGGTCGCATCAGCGGCACTCGCTGCCAAATCCAAGTACGCGTCTGCAGAACTCCATAATTGATCCAGAAGGGCATACTTAGGATCTCCGAACTTCGTCCGCAACAAAAAGGGCTTCCCAGCGGTGATATCTCCGGCTTGACGTAGCTCCTCCTTTGCCGCTTTGATTTCAGAACGGGTTTCCTTGGCTGCTACCATGGCTTTCTCCAGGTCCGCCGTCTTCGTTTGACTTTCCCTTTCAAGAAGCTCATAACGGTCGGCGGCACCCTTCAACTCAACAGCCATCTTGGCTATTTTCTCTTTGCTCTGGCAATGCGCAGCCTGTTCGGCTCTTAATTCTTCGACCGCCTTTAGGGCGGCCGCGTCACTCCTCTTGGCTTGTTCCTTGGCCCGGGCAAGTTCCGCCCGAAGGGTCTCCACGGCGGAAGCTCCATCTGCAGTCACAACATATTATAGATACTAGCTTCATGCCCCTCTTAATATATGTTGACCATCGGAGAATACATACCCTGTGCCTCGTCAAGCCGCCTGTTTACAAGCACGATGTCGACATCCGCCGCATCAAGTTGCCGCTTTAGTTCGGCAAACTCACCAGTCTGGCTAGCCACCGGACCCTCAGCCGCCTACACATGAAAGCGGCATGATCATTACCTGGGACTATGATCCTCTGTTTGCCGCCTTCTTTGACAGTAACCAAAGTCTCATGGGCTACTATCTGTACAGGGCACACCTAGCGTGTGCGGTACCGTCAAAAACATACATATTACTTTGCGTACCTCAAAGCCTCTCAGCAGGATCTTAAAAGCTTCATGCAACCCGCTTTCGGCGGATGAAATCCTCTCAACCACCGTACCCATTAACGTACGATGCGCCTATGAGATAGCCGCTTGCTCCAGAAGATTCATCAGTGCGTCCGGTCGCGCACCGGACAGCCCCGGACTCTTTCCGTTGCTCCCTTTAGGAGCCGAATACTCCGGACCTCGGGAGGCCGAAGGATTACTGTTACACCCAAATTTTTATTTGGATTTTTCAAAAGATTTTATTTGACATGAGGGAGCTGATTTAAAATTTTCCTTCAAAAGAACTCTCCCTTTCAAAATATTTTTTTATGGCAAGAATTTTATTTGGATTCACCCAAGATCTGTCTTTGGTCTTGGAGGTTCTTAACTGTTATTTGGACTCAAGACAAAATTCTTTTCATTTGGGGAGAATGACTTTTGAAAATATCTTTGAAAAATGCACTATGGCTTTTAGAATAATCCTTTGCCACTTTCTACAATTCCCTCTGGCCATGGCCTTAGTGCAAATACTCTCTCCTAACCCTTCCCTCACATTTGGATCATGATATGCATCAAATCCAGCAAGTTGAACCTCCCCTATGATTATTTTCCACTTAAATCTTATTCAAACAAATTTCTGTCTTCTATTCTAGCCATTGGTGATTTACAAAGGAGCTACATTTTCTGCTTTGATTTTTGCCCCCAAACCAACTCCCCTCCCTAGTCCTTTGAACCCTCAACCAAGATTCATGAAGATCCACTGGTCTTCAGTTCAAAATTTTCAAACTACACTTGCTGCAAGTTTGGACCAGATTTGTCAAATTTGGTGAAATTCATTCAAATCCTTCTCCGAAAATTCCAAGTAAAATCAGGCAGCCTCTGGGTGCATTGAGTGGTCACCTCACCAAGTTACAGCCCCAGAATTTTTTTTCTCTTGGCCAAATATTTCTGTCGAACACCTGCAGAGCATTGTCAATGTCAAGTTCAGTCAAAATTCAGTTACAGTGGCTGAACCACTGTCGTTTTCTTCAGTGTTTGATCTCCATCTCGCCAGTGCCCCTATGTCGCCTTGCTCCCCGTCCTCTCCCCCTTGTGCCTGCGCCGCACGATCCCCTGGAGCTTTGCGGACGTCGGCGACGAGCAGCAGCAGGTGCGCCGCCCCGTGACCGATGCCAGTGGCGGGTTTGCGGCCGCCAGCGAGAGGCGCGGCGTAGACAGCGCCACCCAGCGCCGCCGAAGCCGCCGACGTGCCCGTGCGGCCACCCCACCGTGGACCGGCGCCGTTACGCCAAGACCGGCCGAGATTAGCGGGGGAACGACACCAGTAACTTCCACTGATGTTGCCTGGCCACTCAAACCTCCTGCCAATCCACTGCATCGCCGTAATTGCTCGCCGGAGATTCTCCGTTCACGGCCACCCCGTCGATCCGCCTATAAATAGAGGCCCCGAGCTTCAACTCGAACCACACCATCCCTGCACTCCACCTAGAGCACGCCTAGCCACTGGAAGAGCCTCGAGGAGGTCTCCTTCCTCGACTCCGGCCGCGGCGACCCGCCACGGGATCCAGCTCGATTCGCTCCCGTGCGTGCGCCTCTGCCTCCCATCTCTTGCCAGTAGTTTCACTATGCATCCCTCCTTCTGACCCGCGCTTCAATTCGAAGTTTGCAGCCCTCCACCGAAGTTCTCCACCCTCACCCGAGCCGCCGTCCGCCAGAGAAACTGTCGCCGTCGGCGTGGTGCTCTCCGACGGTCGAGTCCACCACCCACCGACGCGGAAGAACACGCTGAAGCTCTTGGTACCCTCCGATCCTCTTAACTCGCCGTGGTTCGACGCCGGCGTCCACCGCAGTCTTCGGGCGCCGGCGAGCTTTTTAAACCTGACATGTGGACCCCCCATGTCAGCCTCTGTTCTATTCTCCCTCGAACTGTTTTCTGTTGGCGCCTTCGGGCAAAGTACGCTTTCCCTTTGAGCTGGCGCGTTTCTTTCCAAAGCGTTTTCTGTTTTCTTAGTTTAAACCCTGGAACTTTTCTGTTTCATTACAGATAAGTCCCTGGACAGAAACCTTTATAACTTTTTAATAAAAAGGTATTTTTGAGTGATTCTTTTTCTGACAGTCTTGAAATTTTGTCTAGTTTTTTATGGGATTTTGTTGGAAAATTGTTGGAGAAGTTTCTGTGCACGCGTTGGTTTTCACGTTAGTGCCCGTTTTCGTTATTGCCGTAGGTTCCGGAAGAGGTGACGGAGCCGCGAACTTCGCCGAGCTAGACTCCGACTTCTCCGAACCAGGCAAGCATGTTTGAACCTTTGATATGATAGGTGTTTTGCATGTTTGCATGACAGTTGGTGCGTGGCATGTGAGTGTCAGTGAGTATCTCGTTGCTTGTGAGGCAACTATCCGCATGTTCCAAAGTTGCGATGATCTCTGATGAGAGATGGCCTAATCATGTGGTGACATGAAGGGCAGCAAGGTGGTACTGTTGTAGCATACCAGCCTTGCGTCATCCGACTTTTTCCGGCGTTAACGTGGACGGAGTCACGTTATCGTTCTTTTCCCCTCCGTGCTACCACATGTTTCATTTGCTAGGATGCGGTTTAGTAAGTTGGTAACCTCTTTCCGTGTACACACCAAACAGAGGGGCCGGGATGATGGTACCTTGGCCCAGGAGTAAAGCCAGTCATCCGGTCAGGGGGCATGGGTGTTTCCGGTTGGGACCGAGAGGGGGGGAACCCCCTTAGAGCGCGCGTAAAGAAATTTGATCCCATGCTACGCGAGGTTGTAGCCTCCCCGTCTCAAGGTTTTTCTTGAATGTTGTCAAGGGTGATCCCTGTCTTCGGAATGTTGAATGGGCGTGTACTGGTTAGACGTGTTTCTTCCAAAACACCGTAAACGGAACTAGTCCCCGTGACTACTGAAATCTGTTGGCTGTGGTTAAGTACAAACTCTGCAGAGTCAAATCCTTCCAAGTCATCGTATCCATGATCAAGTAGTGAAATCAGTATATCCATATCTATCCGCGTGGAAAGAAACTTGTCCCCGGTGAACAAGCTCAAGTGGTAAACCCAGTTTAATTATTATTACTGTGGATGGACTAACCTTATATTTGTCTCGTACTTGTATTAATTTATGTTCCCGAGCTATTGAATTATTGAGCTACAATATAAGCCCTTTATGTGACGTCGCTCAGACGTCCGACTGTGGCATGTGTTTGTTCTTACTTTAAATATAAGCCCTTTATGCGACGTCGCGCAGACGTCCGACTGTGGCGTGTCTTTGTTTCTCACTTTAAACATAAGCCCTTTATGTGATGTCGCTCAGACGTCCGACTGTGGCACGCACTGCCTTTATTTTTCTGTTGTAAGCCCTTTATGTGGTGTCGCCCCGACGCCCGACTGTGGCATTACTATTCTGCAGTTTCCTCTCGAGGAGTCATTCAGACACTCGTTTGGCACCAGTATTATTATTTCTGCAGTTTCCTCTCGAGGAGTCATTCAGACCCTCGTTTGGCACCAGTATTATTATTTCTGCAGTTTCCTCTTGAGGAGTCATTCAGACACTCGTTTGGCACCAGTATTATTATTTCTGCAGTTTCCTCTCAAGGAGTCATTCAGACACTCGTTTGGCACCAGTACTACTATTCTTGCAGTTTCCGCTCGAGGAGTCATTCAGACCCTCGCCTGGCACCCAGTATTTATTATCTCTATGTCTGAGCGCACTGGTTAACTTGTTCATATGCTTCATGTTTACATTTGTTATATCTTATGTCCGAACTGTCTTGCGAGTACTTTCATAGTACTCACCTGGCTTGTTGATTTGGCCAGATGTTGACGAAGGCGATCTCTTGGATGGAGAGTTTGATAGCACGTCCGACGCCTAGAGGGAGTCCCAGTCAGTCCTGCACGATCCCGGATATTGGTCACTTGTATTATATACGCTTCCGCCACCCGTAATAAGTCTCCTCGAGCCTCACTCCGACGCTCGAAGAGCTGTAGTCTTCAGGAGTCATATCACTCGCTTCACAGTGATATTCCCACCACCGTTTTTATCGTCAGTTAGTAGTATGCCACCCTATCCGCCGTCTTGTTTTATCGGCGTACATGTAATAAGCTGTTGGGCAGTCTCCGCTCAACCTTGTATTATATTCAGTACTCCTGGTATTTTTCTTCTGTGACCAAGATATTGTCTACCAGTGAGAAGGAATTCTTCCTTACTGGTCCGTAAAAGGGATTGGTCTCTCAATAATTATTTTATTGAAAAACCGGTCGTGGCAAGCTTGGTACCAGAGCCAGGCTGACTGTAGGAAGCCACTAGGTGCGATCGCTAATCGGTTATTAGCGTCTTTTGTGCTTTTTCAACATTTTGCAATTGTAGCTATATTCTGTTGGTCATCATAAATTTATGACATGACTACTCAGAATTTTTGCCTACTTTTGTAGATGGCTGGCAGCAGCTGTGAGAATCGAGTGTTCACGAACGTGCCCGAGGGGTTTGTCAAGCTCCTCGTCTCCATCACCAAGCTCGCGATCGGGCCAGCAGCTCGCCCGGAGTTCACGCTCTACCAGCACAAGCTCAGCGACGACGTGTCTATGCACCAAGCTGTGGTGCAATTTAAGGGAGGACGTTTTGCAGCTCGCCACTTCCGTTTTGTGGGGAAGGCCATGCCTACGGAGAGGCATGCCATGCAGATGGCTGCCCGTGAGGCGATAGCTCGTCTTCGGGACATCCTTCCTACGATGAAGACTCGTCGCTACCGCTACCTCCCATGCCATGTGCCGTACACCAGTCACTATGCATTTGCCTGCCATCGGGGAGAACGAGATGAAGCCATCGAGATGGTTGTGGAGTATCTCAAGGCTCTGGAGGAGTCTTTCGACAACCTCGTAGACGATCTTGTGGCTGCCCGCATGGACTTAGTCCGGGGCGGTCCTGCCAGCAGGAAGGAGCTTCTCAACACGGCGCTGCCTCTGACATTCGTCTCGTCTTCAGCCTCGTATGCACCGGCCGTTTTGGCCACTGCTCGCCGTCTGCCTACCACTGAGGAGTTCGACCGAGTCATCGCTCCTACTCCCATCAGAGCCGCACCACCTGCCGCACCCGCTCTACCACCTGTCGCTCCCGCACCATCACCGCAGCGCAGCGTTACGCGCCAGGAGCCAGCTAGAGAGGAGGTGGAGGTTGATTCTCCTGGACCGTTGAGTCTTGCCATCGGCAAGGGAAAGGACATCTTCACCATCTCCGACTGAGAGCGCCGAGTAGCCGCGCGTTATGTCTGCTTGTATGGTGTGTTGTTTTATCTGTACGCTAGTTTGTATTGGTGTGTTTGCTGCTTTCCGGAGGAGTACGCTAGCCTAAATAACATGTCAGGAATGTGTACGCGCATCCTGAGTGCTGTATCGTGTGTTTGCTTTTCGCGTGTAAGATATATGCTAAGCAGTTCTTCTCCGTGCAAAATCGTTTATGTTTTCTTGAAAAACCTTGAGGTCTTTTAAATTGTTGCCTTTTGCAAGATTTTCCTTGTGCTACACAGTTTTTCTCATGGGTTTTGCAAAATGATAACCCCAGACTAGAAAAATGTCTCGCACGTGGACTCGCTCCATGCCCAACCAGCCAGAAGCGGTTTATGGGACACAGACTAGCAACAATTTCACTCAGGGTCAGTCCAGTCAACAAGACAGCGAAGCAGCCCTGTCTCAAGTATGCCGTCTCTTCGAGCAAAGCCAGCAACAGCACCAAGAGATAATGAATCATGTCATCAATATGGGAAATCACCGTGAGCCCTATCAACCATATTCCAAGTTACCTGAGTTACAGAAGACTCGCCCCTCAACTTTTGCTCACACTGATAGGCCGCTGGAAGCCGATGATTGGCTTCGTGACATTGAAAGGAAGCTGATTATTGCTTAGTGTTCGGAAGAAGGTACTTTATGCACCACACTACCTTACTGGGGCAGCTGCAGCATGGTGGGAAAACTTCCTACACATGCATCCCAGTGAACACAACATCACCTGGGAAGAGTTCAAGGAAGGCTTCCGTGGGGCACACATCCCCAGGAGCATCATAAAGATCAAGAAGAGAGAGTTTGATGACCTGAAGCAGAGAGGCATGTCAGTGACAGAATACAATGGTCAGTTTACCCAGCTGTCTCGTTATGCCTACGACGAGCACATGACAGAAAATAAGAAGATGGAAAAATTCCTGGACGGCCTGGCACCCGCACTAAGATGCCAACTGATTGTACACACCTTTTCGGATTTTAAAACTCTGGTTGACAAGGCCATTACCTTGGAGAATGAGCGCCGTAGTCTGGAAGATATCCGTAAGCGAAAGAGGGACAAGACGACTCTTGCTCGCAACAACCGAAGCAAGACTGAGGTTCCAAGGACAGAAGCAAGGAGATCCACGACTACCGATCCAAGGCCCGTCGGACAGTTTCATGCCAGGGACAAGGAGTACACATACCGTCCAGGGGTCACCTGCTATGCTTGTGGTCAAGAAGGGAACTATGCTAAACAGTGCCCAAAGCCAAGGAACCCGGCACCCAAGCCAAACAATGGTGGAAACAATCCAGCCCCCAAGCGCAACAATTTCAACCCCAACAACAACCACAGGAAGGGTCACCTGAACCATGTGACCAGGGAAGAAGCGCTGAATGCCCCAGACATCGTGCTCGGTACGTTCCCTGTCAACATAGTACCTGCCACGGTTTTGTTTGATTCTGGAGCTTCCCATTCGTTCGTTTCGAAGAGTTTTGTTTTACAACATGGTTTTCCGATACTTCCCTTGGAAAAATCTATGATCATCAAGTCCCCCGGAAATAAGCAAGTCGCTCAGGGTTACTGCCAAGGAGTGGTCATTGAGTTCAAAGGACTACAATTCCAAGCAAATCTCATCGTGTTGGAGAGTAAAGGACTGGATGTCATTTTAGGGATGGACTGGTTGACCACCAACAAAGGATTCATTGACTGTTTCAATCGGACCGTGATTCTCACTCACCATCACGGCAAGACTATAAGGGTTTCCGCTCAAGAAAGGCCACGATCACAGCAACCAAAACTGAACAAAATGGACATTGCAGAACTGAGAAAAGTTCCAGTGGTATGCGAGTTTCCTGATGTGTTCCCTGAAGAACTACCAGGCATGCCACCAGACCGAGAGATAGAATTCAGCATTGAACTAGCACCTGGCACCGCTCCCATCTATAAGAAGCCTTATAGAATGGCACCCTCAGAATTGGTGGAGTTGAAGAAGCAGATAAAGGAATTATTGGACAAAGGATTTATTCGGGCCAGCTCCTCACCTTGGGGTTCGCCAGTGTTGTTCGCCAAGAAAAAGGATGGGACATTGAGACTGTGTATAGACTATCGAGCCCTCAATATGGTCACCATCAAAAACAAATATCCAATGCCACGGATAAATGATTTGTTTGACCAGCTCGCACAAGCCAAGGTGTTCTCAAAAATTGATTTGAGGTCGGGATATCATCAACTGAAAGTACGGACAGAAGATATCCCCAAGACAGCATTCACTTCCAGATATGGGTTATACGAGTTTACAGTGATGCCATTTGGACTAACGAACGCCCCCGCATATTTCGTCCACCTCATGAACAAAGTGTTTATGAAATTCATGGACAAATTTGTGGTGGTATTCATTGACGATATTCTGGTTTACTCAAGGACACCAGAAGAGCATGCTGAGCACCTCAGAATTGTTTTGGTAGAATTGAGGAAACATCAGTTGTACGCCAAATTTAGCAAGTGCGAATTTTGGCTAAGACAAGTTGGTTTCTTAGGCCATATATTGAACCAAGAAGGCGTGGCCGTAGACACAGAAAAGGTCAAAGCCATACTTGACTGGAAGCCGCCCGCCAACGTTACAGATGTGCGGAGTTTCCTAGGAATGGCCGGATATTACAGAAGATTTATTGAAGGATTCTCCACTATGGCAAAACCTATAACACAGTTGCTCAAGAAGGACAAGAAATTTGTATGGACAGAAGCATGCGAGAAAAGCTTCCAAGAACTCAAGAAGAAGCTGACAACCGCACCGGTCTTAACTGTGCCAGACATACCCAAGAGTTTTGAAGTTTATTGTGACGCGTCCCGAAAAGGTCTCGGATGTGTACTAATGAAGGATGGCAAAGTTGTCGCATATGCCTCCAGGCAGCTGCGAAAACATGAGGAAAATTACCCAACACATGACTTGGAGCTAGCAGCAGTTATACATGCACTCAAGGAGTGGAGGCACTTTTTGTTGGGAAATCGCTGTGAAATATATACGGACCATAAGAGCCTCAAATATATTTTCACACAGCCAGAGCTAAATTTACGCCAACGACGCTGGTTGGAACTGGTCAAGGACTATGATGTCGGTATTCACTACCATCCAGGGAAAGCAAATGTAGTGGCCGATGCCCTTAGTCGAAACCCCAGCCCGGACAATGACGGTCCGCAAAACTTGAGACCTGAGTTTCAGCAAGAGTTCGCTAGGCTCAACATGATGTTAGTCTCTGAGGGCACCGTATCAAATCTGGAGATACAACCCACCCTGATGGAACAAATTAAAAAGGCTCAACAGGACATCCCAGCATCGAAGGTATAAAGAAGAAAATGAACCTGGGTAAGACTTCAGAGTTCGTCACAGACGGTGAAGGAACATTATGGTACGGAGACAGACTTTGCGTACCTAATGTTGAGGAACTCAAGCAACAAATCTTAACCGAAAGCCACACCGCTCCATACTCGATCCATCCTGGAGGAACCAAAATGTACAAGGACATTCAGGAAAGATTTTGGTGGCACGGTATGAAAAGAGATATAGCCACATTTATTGCTTGTTG
This sequence comes from Triticum aestivum, assembly GCF_018294505.1. Lineage (NCBI taxonomy): Eukaryota > Viridiplantae > Streptophyta > Magnoliopsida > Poales > Poaceae > Triticum > Triticum aestivum. The sequence goes on along the minus strand of NC_057799.1, from coordinate 149,377,100 downwards.
CGATTCATGTCAGCGCATCAAGGCCGAGCATCAAAAGCCAGCAGGGCTACTCCAGCCAAACAAGATACCGGAGTGGAAATGGGATGAAATAGGAATGGACTTCATTGTCGGATTACCCCGATCACAACGCGGAAATGACACCATATGGGTCATCACAGACCGACTAACCAAGGTTGCTCATTTCATTCCCGTGAAGACTACCTACTCCACACAAAGACTGGCCAAACTTTATCTCTCCCGTATAGTTTGCTTGCATGGAGTCCCAAAGACTATAATATCAGACCGAGGCACACAATTCGTCTCCAAATTTTGGGATCACCTACAACAAGCTCAGGGCACGCAACTAGCTTTCAGTACAGCATACCACCCTCAGACTGATGGACAAACGGAACGTGTAAACCAAATCCTAGAGGATATGCTGAGAGCCTGTGTGCTCACCTATGGATCCAGTTGGGAAGAGAGTTTGCCGTATGCCGAAATTGCTTACAACAACAGTTACCAAGCCAGCTTGCAAATGGCACCCTTTGAAGCATTATACGGACGGAGGTGTCGTACCCCACTAAACTGGTCAGAAACAGGGGACAGCCGTATCTTCGGCCCAGACATGCTTAAAGAGGCCGAGGAGAAAGTTAAACAGATCAGGGACAGACTGAAGACAGCGCAGAGCCGACAAAAGAGCTACTATGATCAGAAGCATCGTGAGGTCAGCTTTGAACCCGGTGATTCCGTATACCTCCGAGTATATCCTATGAGGGGTCTACAACGGTTCAAAATTAAGGGGAAGCTAGCCCCAAGATTTATTGGACCATTTTGTGTAAAGGCACGAAGAGGCACGGTAGCCTACCAACTAGACCTACCCAAGGAGCTATCAGACGTCCATGACGTATTTCACGTCTCTCAACTGAGAAAATGTGTGAGTAACCCGGAGAAGCATGTACCCCATGAAAGCATTGATGTGCAACCAGACCTCACCTACAGAGAGAGGCCAGTAAAGATTTTAGAAGAGTCTGAACGGAGGACCCGTCAGAAGACGACAAAAATTTTCAGGGTTCAGTGGAGCAACCACACTGAGGATGAAACTACATGGGAAAGGGAAGATTTTCTCCGGGCAGAATATCCATATCTATTTGAGGATCAGCAGAAATCTCGAGGACGAGATTTTTCCTAAGGGGGTAGGTGTTGTGATACCCAAATTTTTATTTGGATTTTTCAAAAGATTTTATTTGACTTGAGGGAGGTGATTTAAAATTTTCCTTCAAAAGAACTCTCCCTTTCAAAATATTTTTTTTATGGCAAGAATTTTATTTGGATTCACCCAAGATCTGTCTTTGGTCTTGGAGGTTCTTAACTGTTATTTGGACTCAAGACAAAATGCTTTTCATTTGGGGAGAATGACTTTTGAAAATATCTTTGAAAAATGCACTATGGCTTTTGGAATAATCCTTTGCCACTTTCTACAATTCCCTCTTGCCATGGCCTTAGTGCAAATACTCTCTCCTAACCCTTCCCTCACATTTGGATCATGATATGCATCAAATCCAGCAAGTTGAACCTCCCCTATGATCATTTTCCACTTAAATCTTATTCAAACAAATTTCTGTCTTCTATTCTAGCCATTGGTGATTTACAAAGGAGCTACATTTTCTGCTTTGATTTTTGCCCCCAAACCAACTCCCCTCCCTAGTCCTTTGAACCCTCAACCAAGATCCATGAAGATCCACTGGTCTTCAGTTCAAAATTTTCAAACTACACTTGCTGCAAGTTTGGACCAGATTTGTCAAATTTGGTGAAATTCATTCAAATCCTTCTCCAAAAATTCCAAGTAAAATCAGGCAGCCTCTGGGTGCATTGAGTGGTCACCTCACCAAGTTACAGCCCCAGAAATTTTTTTCTCTTGGCCAAATCTTTCTGTCGAACACCTGCAGAGCATTGTCAATGTCAAGTTCAGTCAAAATTCAGTTACAGTGGCTGAACCACTGTCGTTTTCTTCAGTGTTTGATCTCCATCTCGCCAGTGCCCATGTGTCACCTTGCTCCCCATCCTCTCCCCCTTGTTCCTGCACCGCACGATCCCCTGGAGCTTTGCGGACGTCGGCGACGAGCAGCAGCAGGTGCGCCGCCCCGTGACCGACGCCAGCGGCGGCTTTGCGGCCGCCAGCGAGAGGCGCGGCGTAGACAGCGCCACCCAGCGCCGCCCAAGACACCGGAGATCGCCGCGTGGCCTTTCACTCCCCAGAACACGCTGCCACTCTCGTCGTGAACCGCAGAGCGCGGAGCGCGCTCTCTGCCGCCGACGTGCCCGTGCGGCCACCCCACCGTGGACCGGCGCCGTTACGCCAAGACCAGCCGAGATTAGCGGGGGAACGACACCAGTAACTTCCACTGATGCTGCCTGGCCACTCAAACCTCCTGCCAATCCACTGCATCGCCGTAATCGCTCGCCGGAGATTCTCCGTTCATGGCCACCCCGTCGATCCGCCTATAAATAGAGGCCCCGAGCTTCAACTCGAACCCACACCATCCCTGCACTCCACCTAGAGCACGCCTAGCCACTGGAAGAGCCTTGAGGAGGTCTCCTTCCTCGACTCCGGCCGCGGCGACCCGCCACGGGATTCAGCTCGATTCGCTCCCGTGCGTGCGCCTCTGCCTCCCATCTCTTGCCAGTAGTTTCACTATGCATCCCTCCTTCTAACCCGCGCTTCAATTCGAAGTTTGCAGCCCTCCACCGGAGTTCTCCACCCTCACCCGAGCCGCCGTCCGCCGGAGAAAGTGTCGCCGTCGACGTGGTGCTCTCCGACGGTCGAGTCCACCACCCACCGACGCGGAAGAACACGCTGAAGCTCTTAGTACCCTCCGATCCTCCTAACTCGCCGTGGTTCGACGCCGGTGTCCACCGCAGTCTTCAGGCGCCGGCGAGCTTTTTAAACCTGACATGTGGACCCCCCATGTCAGCCTCTGTTCTATTCGCCCTCAAACCGTTTTCTGTTGGCGCCTTCGGGCAAAGTATGCTTTCCCTTTGAGCTGGCGCGTTTCTTTCCGAAGCGTTTTCCGTTTTCTCAGTTTAAACCCTGGAACTTTTCTGTTTCAATACAGATAAGTCCCTGGACAGAAAGCTTTATAACTTTTTAATAAAAAGGTATTTTTGAGTGATTCTTTTTCTGACAGTCTTGAAATTTTGTCTAGTTTTTTTATGGGATTTAGTTGGAAAATTGTTGGAGAAGTTTCTGTGCACGCGTTGGTTTTCACGTTAGTGCCCGTTTTCGTCATTGCCGTAGGTTCCGGAAGAGGTGACGGAGCCGCGAACTTCGCCGAGCTAGACTCCGACTTCTCCGAACCAGGCAAGCATGTTTGAACCTTTGATATGATAGGTGTTTTGCATGTTTGCATGACAGTTGGTGCATGGCATATGTGTGTCAGTGAGTATCTCGTTGCTTGTGAGGCAACTACCCGCATGTTCCAAAGTTGCGATGATCTCTGATGAGAGATGGCCTAATCATGTGGTGACATGAAGGGCAGCAAGGTGGTACTGTTGTAGCATACCAGCCTTGCGTCATCCGACTTTTTCCGGCGTTAACGTGGACGGAGTCACGTTATCTTTCTTTTCCCCTCCGTGCTACCACATGTTTCATTTGCCAGGATGCGGTTTAGTAAGTTGGTAACCTCTTTCCGTGTACACACCAAACAGAGGGGCCGGGATGATGGTACCTTGGCACAGGATTAAAGCCAGTCATCCGGTCAGGGGGCATGGGTGTTTCCGGTTGGGACCGAGAGGGGGGGCACCCCCTTAGAGCGCGCGTAAAGAAATTTGATCCCATGCTACGCGAGGTTGTAGCCTCCCCGTCTCAAGGTTTTTCTTGAACGTTGTCGAGGGTGATCCCTGGCTTCGGAATATTGAATGGGTGTGTACTGGTTAGACGTGTTTCTTCCAAAACACCGTAAACGGAACTAGTCCCCGTGACTACTGAAATCCGTTGGCTGTGGTTAAGTACAAACTCTGCAGAGTCAAATCCTTCCAAGTCATCGTATCCATGATCAAGTAGTGAAATCAGTATATCCATATCTATCCGCGTGAAAAGAAACTTGTCCCCGGTGAACAAGCTCAAGTGGTAAACCCAGTTTAATTATTATTACTGTGGATGGACTAACCTTGTATTTGTCTCGTACTTGTATTAATTTATGTTCCCGAGCTATTGAAATATTGAGCTACAATATAAGCCCTTTATGTGACGTCGCTCAGACGTCCGACTGTGGCATGTGTTTGCTCTTACTTTAAATATAAGCCCTTTATGCGACGTCGCGCAGACGTCCGACTGTGGCGTGTCTTTGTTTCTCACTTTAAATATAAGCCCTTTATGTGATGTCGCTCAGACGTCCGACTGTGGCACGCACTGCCTTTAATTTTCTGTTATAAGCCCTTTATGTGGTGTCGCCCCGACGCCCGACTGTGGCATTACTATTCTGCAGTTTCCTCTCGAGGAGTCATTCAGACAATCGTTTGGCACCAGTATTATTATTTCTGCATTTTCCTCTCGAGGAGTCATTCAGACCCTCGTTTGGCACCAGTATTATTATTTCTGCAGTTTCCTCTCGAGGAGTCATTCAGACACTCGTTTGGCACCAGTATTATTATTTCTGCAGTTTCCTCTCGAGGAGTCATTCAGACACTCGTTTGGCACCAGTACTAATATTCTTGCAGTTTCCGCTCGAGGGGTCATTCAGACCCTCGCCTGGCACCTATATTTATTATCTCTATGTCTGAGCGCACTGGTTAACTTGTTCATATGCTTCATGTTTACATTTGTTATATCTTATGTCCGAACTGTCTTGCGAGTACTTTCATAGTACTCACCTGGCTTGTTGATTTGGCCAGATGTTGACGAAGGCGATCTCTTGGATGGAGAGTTTGATAGCGCGTCCGACGCCTAGAGGAGTCCCAGTCAGTCCTGCACGATCCCGGATATTGGTCACTTGTATTATATATGCTTCCGCCACCCGTAATAAGTCTCCCCGAGCCTCACTCCGACGCTCGAAGAGCTGTAGTCTTCAGGAGTCATATCACTCGCTTCAGAGTGATATTCCCACCACCGTTTTTATCGTCAGTTAGTAGTATGCCACCCTATCCGCCGTCTTGTTTTATCGGCGTACATGTAATAAGCTGTTGGGCAGTCTCCGCTCAACCTTGTATTATATTCAGTACTCCTGGTATTTTTCTTCTGTGACCAAGATATTGTCTACCAGTGAGAAGGAATTCTTCCTTACTGGTCCATAAAAGGTATTGGTCTCTCAATAATTATTTTATTGAAAAACCGGTCGTGACAATTACCTTCTGGCCTTGGTGGATCAGGAGAAATCCTTTGTGACGACACCTCTGGGTCATCTGCCTCATGAGGCGGGGAGGCATGGGGAGGTGTTTCACTCTCCATCATCTCTGGAAGAAGATCCCCCGAAGACGAACTCTGTTGAGAAGGGCTACGATCTGAACTACAAGACATACGTCTCGGTTATTGTCCTCGGAAATAAAGTAGCATATGTTTACTATAAAGTACTTTTGTTTACTTACAGCTCGGTGGGGGGCTGATCCCCTTGCAGGCACTGTGCGGTAAGGATACCCTCCGGGGTAGGACCCCCTGACGAAGATTTCTTCCCTCGTTTGGAAACCATTGTTTCCAAGTCTTTAGAGGTGGTCCTCTTCCTTCCTTGGGGAGAGAGGATTTTAGATTCTTCTCCCCGGTTATCCTCCTTCGCGGAGGCACTAATTCCCCCGGTCTGGATGAATAATGAGTGAGGCCCGCTTTCGGCTTCTTTATTCCCCCCTTTATCTTCCCCTGATGGCGCTTGATAAGGCACGAGCTCAAGCATTCTGGCCAGTACTGGATATGTTAAGCCTTCGGGAAGGGGGGCCGAACACCTGATCATCTTCGCCTTTTTTACCCAGTCCTGGTCAAAGAGCGACTTTTCAGAATGATGTTGTGATAAATAAAGAGACATCATGTTCAGCCGAAGAATTACTTACTTGGGTGTCTGGATGATTGCAGTTTAGACCCGCATCCTCGGTGGTGTCCGGACACTTTATTCGTGATCCGAAGAACAATCTATACATCTCTTCGAGCGTCACGCCGAAGAAGTGCTGAATAGTTCACGGTCCTTCCGGGTTGAACTCCCACATACGGAGAGGTCGACATTGGCATGGCAGGACCCGACGAACTAGCATGACTTGCATTACCTTGACAAGGCTGACATCTCTCGTAAGGAGATCTCGGATGCGACTCTGCAATGTCGGCACGTCATTAACCGGCCCCCGGTCCAACCCTTTGTTGACCCATGACGCCAGTTGTGGCGGGGGTCCCGAACGGAAGGTGGGGGCAGCTACCCACTTAGCACTTCGGGGGGCTGTGATGTAAAACCACTCCCGCTGCCACAAGTTGGACATCTCCGAGAAGGTTCCCTTTCGCCATGAAGCATCAACACCTTTGCTTATTATGGCACCTCCGCATTCTGTGTGTCGGCCATCGATTATGTTCGGCTTCACATTGAAGGTCTTGAGCCATAAGCCGAAGTGCGGGGTGATGCGGAGGAAGGCCTCACACACGACGATGAACGACGAGATGTGAAGGATGGAATCCGGAGCCAGATCATGGAAATCGAGCCCGTAATAGAATATGAGCCCTCTAACAAAGTGATCAAGACTAAAGCCTAGCCCTCGGAGGAAGTGGGAGACAAATACGACACTCTGGTTGGGTTCAGGAGTGGGGATGACCTGCCCTCGAGCAGGCAGCCTGCGCGAGATTTCGGCGGTCAGATACCTGGCTTCTCTTAGCTTCTTGATGTCCTCCTCTGTGATGGAGGAGGGCATCCACCGACCTTGAAGGTTGGATCCGGACATGATTGAAGGTCCAAAACGCTTAGCCTGGGCCTTGGGTGTTGGAACTCGAGGTAGGGGAAGGATTCGATTGAGTGCGAGAAGAAAAGGACACGCCTTGGCCCTTTATAAAGAGGGTGAATATCAAGCGTCCTTCGCGTGGCCGTTTGGGACTTGCCTGAAATCGAGGAGTCATACCAACAGGCACGATTGGGTTATCCATACCCGTATTGATGAGAATCCCGTGATAAGGGGAACACGATCTCTGCTTCGACAAGACATGCCAATAAAACCGCCTCGCGAAACATGAAGTGGCAGGTTGGGAGAAACGGTTCGAATAATGACCAGGCTGGGGTGTGATGTCACATTATGAAAAGTTGTCAGCATATTAGATTTGTGGAAATATTATTCTCTCTATGGTGGTATGTGGAATTTGTTTTGCAGAGCCGGACACTATCCTTGTGTTCAAAATCTTCTATGGAATATTCGGAGGAGGAACCCGCCTTGCAATGCCGAAGACAATCTGCGCGCCGGACTCATCGTCATTGAAGCCTGGTTCAGGGGCTACTGAGGGAGTCCTGGATTAGGGGGTCCTCGGACAGGCGGACTGTTGGACTATGAAGATACAAGATTGAAGACTTCGTCCCGTGTCCGGATGGGACCCTCCTTGGCGTGGAAGGCAAGCTTGGCAATACGGATATGTAGATCTCCTCCCTTATAACCGACTCTGCGTAACCCTATCCCCCTCCGGTGTCTATATAAACTGGAGGGCTTAGTCCATAGGACAACAACAATCATACCATAGGCTAGCTTCTAGGGTTTAGCCTCTACGATCTCGTGGTAGATCAACTCTTGTAATACTCATATCATCAATATCAATGAAGCAGGAAGTAGGGTATTACCTCCATCGAGAGGGCCCGAACCTGGGTAAACATCGTGTCCCCCGCCTCCTGTTACCAACCGCCTTAGACGCACAGTTCGGGACCCCCTACCCGAGATCCGCCGG